>NC_138202.1:125048722-125191222 GCF_964194415.1 Vipera berus | reverse complement strand
CCATTCTGGGCCTGGGCAACAAAAAAATTAGCTACCGGTTCTGCCGAAGTGGTGCAAACTGGCTGAATCCCACCACTGCCTTTAGGACATTTCTTGGCCTATGACAAAACAATACTCTGCTCTCTTCTTACTCATGGTCAGGGCGAAGAGTATTAGTATGCCTTTCCAGGATCCTAAAATTCAATAACTGTTTAGAAAAAGTGCACCCCCCTTTCTCTGTTTTCAGCCTTTTCTTCTCTGAGCACAGTATAGCCCAACTCTACTGTAGTTTTGCCTTTTGCCGAATATCTGGAAGGTGGCGATGAATCCTTTAAAGGAAAATGGGGGTGCGGGTGATTGAGAGTCTTTTTTTTTCTTTTGAGATCACAAGCAGACCTCTCCTCTCTTCCTCCTCAATTTAGATGCCAGCCTCTCTTCTTGCAGCCTGGACAGACCTGTGCCTGCATTACCTTATTTCTGCCACTAGAATGCACCCTTATCTATGATAAGGCCTTGAGCCTGTCTGCAAAATGTATTTTAATGCTTTTCTGCTAACCTGACTATACTCGAAGCTTTTTTACCTTGCTGCGCTCTCTCTCTCTCTCCCCCCCCCGCTTAGATGTGATTACAGCCCTCAGAAATTAATGAAGCAATTGGGGAGGGGACAGGGGGGAGAGCAAGTTGCCCCAATAGCGGTCAGTTTTTTTCTCTATGTGGAATCTGGCAAATCTCCAGAAACTAATGGAATATTAGCCCCTTTGATGATTCATGAGGTGTGGCTCCATTTTCTCTGATAGAGGCTCTGTCTTCTAATGCCATGTGACAGGCAGAAACTCAATTGATGCAAGCTTATTCAACGCTGCAGTTCCAAGTGGGAGAAAAGTGGAAGACAAGTGTTTGTGGTTTCTGACAGTGAGTTCGCTGATCTTCAATGGTGGGTACATGTCCATCCCTTGCTTACAATTCCGTGTCTTAACCCTTGGGCACCTTCCACCACTGATGGGCATTGGACAAGTATCTTCTCATCACAAAGAGTTTTGCCTCCAAGCTCCTCCTAGCAAAATCCAGGAAGAAAATTAATATTCCAAGCATTTATGGCCTAATAAGTGTGATTCCCCCCCACACACACATCTAGGAAAACGTCTTCTGAATAAACAAAGGTCTGGGTCTATCTTACACTTCTCTTACCTATCTTACTTGCCAAGTGACCAAGAAGATGATCTTGGTCTAATTTATCAGCAGAAATCCACTGCTGATGCCTTTCTCAGCACAAAGATAAGCATTTTCAAATTATCCTTGGGGCAGAGAAAGTGTAGCCTTCTCCTGCATCAGCTGATCTTGCTTTCAGCCTGGTTTTGATGCTCAGTGGTAGATTGGCCATGACTCTATGGTCAGTGGTGGGATTCAAATATGTGAAGAACCGGTTCTCTGGGTGGATGCCACTTCTGGAAGTCCATTCTGGGCCTGGGCAACAAAAAATTAGCTACTGGTTCTGCTGAAGTGGTGCAAACCGGCTGAATCCCACCACTGTCTGTGGTTGATAATACTATTTGATCTGCTTTAGATGGGGTTTCTTTAAGCAGGCATTGGAAATACGTAGCATCCCAGAAGCTGATCTTCATTCCCCATAGTCTTTATCTACTGTCAACTAGGTCCTGGACAACTGAGAATCTCCATAGACATCTTTATCTACTGAACATATTTGGTGGCATAGATGGATGTTATGAATCCCACTACACTTGTAAAGCCACATGGCAGCTTGGAGGGCAGGGGAGTGCTCTTGACTCTGATTTTGGCTCTGTTCTGAAATTTTTGAATAGCATCCATGAATCTATGTATATTTATTGTAATGTATTGGGCCTTTTTATTTGAACTGTTTTCCACGTGTCTTTGAATGCTGTTTGAGATTGCTTAATCAGGGAGTCTGTGTAACGGTCGCAGGCTGCCCAGACATGCAGTCTCCAGGACCACCATTGGTTGGCTCTAGGGCGGGAATAGGTTCCTTCAAACCTATTGGCCGCTGCCTAGTGGCCAGCTGTGTAGAAGCCTTGGTTACTAGTTCAGTTCCTGTTGCTTAATAAAGCAATGTTCCTGTTTGAACTCTCTCGTCTCGCCTCCTGCTTGCAAGAAACCCAGGACACAACATTTATCAACTTTGGTAGGAGTATTTTCCAATCAGTGTCAAATCTTCCCGTGTTCTGCCTGCAGGGGTAATTTCCAGGATAAATTCCTATGTCCTGCATTGGTTTAGTACCTCTGCATGTGTTGGATTCTGACCACTATCAACTCAGGTCACACACTTCCAGAAGTCAAGAGATGAGATGGGATGGTTTTGAAGATGTTTCAGAACCCAGGATTCTCCCCTCCTCCAATTCTCCCCCCCCCCCAGGGTACTGTCAAAGTCTAGCAAATTCAACATGGTCTCTATCTTTTTAAAGCTACATTAGAAGTACAACACAATTATTTTTGTAGTGGTCTTGAAGGGAGGAAAGTGTAAAACGTGCAAACCATTTACCAACACCTTTTTGCAATATGAAGGGGCCAGAATTTTCAGGATTTTCCCTAAGTTCTGGAGGATAGGTTGGGATCTTGTTCCTCCAAATAAGACTGACTATGAGTTCTGATTCATACTCTTCTTTTGGCATATGGCTCAGCCCTTTGTGCTGTTAGAACTTAGGAAGTTGCTAGCGATTCTCATTTGGAGAAAGGCCTTCAGAATTTACTTCTGAATGTATAGGATTGCGCTGCTAGGAAGTCATTAACTGCATTATATTGATAGGCTTTCAGGATAACCTTTTTACTGATTGGAGATAAAAGGTCTTTCTTGATGGGAGTCCCATCATACATTTTAACTGGGGGGGAGGGGAAAATTCCATTCGTCAGAATTCAAGCAGATGCACTAATACAATTGATTTTAATCCAAGAAATAAAAAGGTTTTTTTTTCATAACATGATCCTAAAATTGAAGCTGTTCCATATCAAAAGCTTTTTTGGCATCTAAGAAAATCATAGTCAGCATTTCAAGATTTTTAAACTGAACTGTTAAAATATGCACTGTTTCAAGAGTGATGTTCTAACTTTTTTTAAAAAAAGATTTAAATATTTATTTTCCCTGAAAAGTATCTTGTAGAATTAATAATCAAGAAACCCATTAAAATAGTTTTACAATTTTATCTCAGGTTGCTCTTACTTTAAGAGTGAATGCTTCCGCTTATACAGGTTATGTAGGTGTAAATCCTATGCACCAATGCTTACGTCTCAATTAAATTACAGACTTAAGAAATACAGAAGTGAAAGCTGGATTGTCTGGTGAAAAACTTATGTCCTGATCTATTTCTAGTTGGAAACTGGGAAAGGAGTTTCAGCATTTATTTTTCTTCACCACTCACTGGGACCAAATACTTGCTCTCTGAAATAAAGAACTGAATTTAGTGTTCTGTGTATTGCATGATCCATCAAGGTCTCTAGATACGTTGTCCATTATTCTTGCTTCTGAATACATGATTGGAGTTCAATGCACCACCTTGTAAACTGTTTTGTAGGATCACAAAAGTTTTAGCTTTGCAAATTCAGATGAAGAGATACTGCATTTATTTTCTAGAAAGTTTAACTTGATATGTATTCTGGTTTCCTGTTACATCAGACTTATCTAGGGCCATGAAGAAAGATAATGACTCAAGGATAAGAACTGACTTTTTCTGAAGGAGTTTTTTTTTAACCAGGATTTCTACTTATAAAGGTTTTTTTTAACCTTTATAAGTAGAAATAAAGAAACAATATTTTTTTAAAAAAACACAAGCTAAATAAAATTTTATACACCTAAGAAAGACTGATCATGCATTTTGGGTTTTTTTAAAAGAGCAAGAATAGTGTTTCTTAGCAACTTACATATCCCTCTTCTGAAATGTTACAAGACATGCCAACAAGTGAGAATAAAATGAGACTATGATAGGAGAAAATGAATAAGATTTTATTGGCTAACCAAATGCAATTAGGTAATGAAAGTGGAAAGGAAACAGGCATTTATGTATTTGTTTTCTGTCAGTGTGGTCCTAAATCTCACTTTTCAAGGTCAGAGATAAAACATCAGCCTCAGAAATGGAAATCCAATCTAATCCTCTCTTCCTGGGAGAAATCTGACATTAAGCATTCAAAACTCCCTGCAACCTTCATTGTTGTTTGTTTCCAACATCAAAAAACACCTACTGTATATTGGAAAGGCCTAAAGGGGAACATGGTGAGCATTGGCCATTACTGGATTGTGCCACAGTCTCCAGTTTATTAAAATGTAGTCTAGTTTTCAACTACCGGTACTTTAAATGTATTTACTCTCGTTATTTGTACTAGGAAGGATTTTTCTTAACAACCATCCCAAAATATCACAAAGCATAACATTGCTACCCCTCCTGAATTTCACATACAGTATTTATTCTTGGTTGGCAAGGCCACAAGAGGGTTAATGTTGCTGGCATGGGAACTGTTCAGTGAATGAATTTGTATGACTGCTGTATGAATACAAAATTGACTAAGATGTTTTAGAAACTGGCCATCTGCCTTATGACCAAAGAGATCAATGAAAGGACTGCATTGAATGTACTGAATCAATCAATACATTCAAAATGAGATACATTAAAAGACATCTCATCTTTAAAGGAAACTAGGGAAAAAATAACAATTTTTTTCAAAAAATAAAAAATACAATAGCTTCCTCTCTATCTCACACATTATACCATGCTACCCCCCCAACAGAGAGAGACTCTTCTAAAACTGTATTCTGACAGTGATTTATAGGAAGCACCCTCAGCTCTGATATGAGCACTATATCCTGCAACTGTCCCACCAAAATGAGCATGTTTCTTTTGGGGGGGGGCTGTGTGTGGGGGAGAGTGATTATGGATCCTTCAATTTAAAGCTGGAAGCACTCTAAAAACTTGTCAATCTGGTTTGACTAGAAGCTATAATGGAACAGGTACAGACTCAGGCACCTGTCTCAGAAATGGATATTATATACTGTTAGCAATTAATGCTCTTCAGTGCTGCCTCCAGGTTTTTAGAAAAAAAAATCTATAATGTGGGGAGGTGATAATTCTGCCAATACTAGCATATTAGAACTGATGGAGAAATTGCAATTCCCAGATATAGTTCTGAGGGACGCTGGTGTTACTGGAATGGAAAGGGATATATTTTTCCTGTTCATTTGTATTCAGTTTTCAGAGACTGCTTGAACAAGTCCCTGCAGGTATTTTAGCAAGTTGTTCAGGGCTGAGAAAGAGTGGCTGGCCCAAAGTCACTACAGTAGTTCAAGGTCAGGCAGCTGGCTTTGTGCCTAAGGTAGGACTAGAACTCACAGTCTCCCAGTTTCTAACCGAGTGGTGGGATGCAGCCGGTTTGCACTGGTTCGGCAGAACCGATACCTAATTTTTTATTGAGTTCGGTGAATCAGTTATGATAAAATCATGTTTTCCAGAACATGTCTGATTTTCGTTCGACTTCCTTCCAGGTGTGGAAAAACCCCACCCCCAAAAGTCCAAGAGAGGAGCAACAGAACACAAATGGCACCTTCGATCATGTCACTCAGGCGAAAAATAGGTGCTGCTTCTCAGAGGTAATATCAGGAATAGAAGCTTCATCTCTCTAGTTTGCCAATTGGTGCATACAGGAAAGGGGGCGAGGCCACCAAGTATTAGCTGGGGTTGTGGCTCTGAAACTTTTTCCTGTCTAGCTCTCTATGAGTGCAACTAACAATGAGCAAGAAAGCTCTTAAAGGGCTCTGTTCTGAGAACCGGTTGTTAAATTATTTGAATCCCACCACTGCCTTAACCACTAGACTGAACTGGCTCTCCGTAGAAAAGGTAGTCTGGTCTATTTTTTAAAAAAATATTATTATTTTAATTCCATTTTATATCCCGCCCTTCTCCGAAGACTCAGGGCGGCTTACAAGCTTAGCAGTAGCCTTCATTCTATGTATATGCCTGCTTATTAGGGCTTTCACACACACCCCCAAGCGGCATTATTACAAAGTCAGCTTAATTGCCCCCAACAATCTGGGTCCTCATTTTTTGGGTCCTCATATTTTGAATTGTTCAGCTGTCTATAGCATTGCACAAACTGAAATAGGCAATGATCTGTAGCTGCAACAGCTAGTCTGGGCAGAAGGTTGGAACTGTGTGAGAGAAAACAGGTCCCCTTGTTCTCCCAGCCATCCAATATAAAACCTCTTAGAATCTTGATTTGCAAGGATCAGAACTGCATGTGGAGCTGATGGGATTGCAGTGGTTTCCCACTTTGCCTGCCAGTGTGTGAGAGCTGAGTAACTGAGATCTATTGGAGGACATGGGCTTCCAACATCCCACTTATTCCTGCCATGTCCTGGATAGGAGTTGTAGTTCTCCACATTCATTCCTAGATTTTATCAGGCATAAATCAAACCTTGGAAGTTTCTATTTATCTGGAACTCCAAATCCAGGAATTTGTATGTAAATGGAATCTGCTGGAGTGATTAACATAACCTTTTTTTATTTTGGGATGGGAAGATATTTTCTGATAGTAAGAGATTTAAAAATCTTCCTTAAATATGTGAGGAAAAATGAATCCATGAATTAGATAATCCTTGCACAGACACACATTATCTTTCAAATATTCAGAACTTGGACATAATTTTTAAAGTCTCTCTTGCTACAATATATTTTTGTCTGAAACAAATCAAGAATGTGTTGCATGATACAAGGGCTCTCTTTTCAACGAAGCAGCATGATTAGGACTTTTGTCAGCAATCATCATGGCCAGGGCTAGGGGGCATCTGGATTCACATCTGCTGCAACTGGAAATCAGTTCACATTCTGCCTCACATAATCATCTCCTCCTCCTCCTCCTCCTCCTCCTCCTCCTCCTCCTCCTCCTCCTCCTCCTCCGCTATAGATTCTAAGCAAGTACAGCAAAAAGGGTGTTGACAGCAACAGTGTTTGGGCTGCTTAAAGGTCACTTAGGAAATACTGACTACTGGTGAAAGTCCCCAGAATGTGGATCAATGAGTTTATTTCTCAGGTAGCTGGCCCAGGATGTTGACATTCCCTAAGAATGACATTGTGATAATAAAACACCATTTAATTTTACCCATGATTTTACCCTCAGAAACTTTCCCTGGCAAAGAGGAACATGATAACCAGATCTTACATGGATTCTGTGGCCACACTTTTCCATCTTCTGTTCCAAGGTGATGACTCTCAAAGTGTGGCCTGCAGACAATGGTTTCAATCTTTCCATGCTCACAGGCTTTAGCCCATTCCCTCCTCAGCTCCACCTCCCTCGCACACTAAAAGCTAATTCATATGGATGGAGTGGTAACTCAAAACTGTTTCCTTTGAGCAAACTAATGATAATAAGTAGATAACCTTGAGGACAATTTAAAAAAAACAATTGGGTTATGATTTTTTCTTATTATCTCCTATCTCTGTTTCTCTACCCCTTTAGAAGTGTGTTTCTCAAAGTTTCTGCAATCACTAAATAAACATTTGGAAAATGTGAAGACCACCCAGTTTTAAACAAATGCTTCTCTCCCTAAGTTTCCATCTTTAAATGCATGTGAGTTCACATTTTTTGGCAAATAAGATAATGACTATGGTTGCATCTGTGTATGGCTTCCTCCCCCCTCAATTTTTAAAGGCCTTTTAAAACTAATTTTTGTACAGCATTTTAAAATCCCAAATTAAGTGTTTGAGTCATTGAGTCATTTTATGTACCCCATGTGATAAGAACAAGCTCTCTTAGCACAAACCTGATGATCAAGATGTGTTTGTCAGTAGAAATATCTGAGTATCAAGGGCAAGTAATCCTTCAACCTAATTAAAAAAATTTTTTTAGATATTTGTCATTGTATTTCTTATCCACTTATTTCTTTTGGAGTTGCTTGAGCAAGATCCCAGTGCTACTTAGCACAGCACATGTAGAGTTACTGTTAATAAGTCCACTGGAGCCAATTCACTGCGACCAGTTTTCTGAATGTTATTTTTTTTCCATTGCTACCTGCATTATCATTAGAATGCTCTTGAAGGAAACAGTTTTGAGTTACCGCTCCTTCCATATGAATTAGCTTTTAGTGTGCGAGGGAGGTAGAGCTGAGGAGGGAATGGGCTAAGGCCTGTGAACATGGGAAGATTGAAACCATTGTCTGCAGGCCACACTTTGAGATTCATCACCTTGGAACAGAAGATGGAAAAGTGTGGCCACAGAATCCATGTAAGATCTGCTTATCACATTCCTCTTTGCCAGGGAAAGTTTCTGAGGTAAAATTATGGGTAAAATTAAACGGTGTATGTCTAAGTTGCTTTATTCCACAAAAAATCATGTATTTCTTATCCACTTATTTCTTTTGGAGTTGCTTGAGCAAGATCCCAGTGCTACTTAGCACAGCACATGTAGAGTTACTGTTAATAAGTCCACTGGAGCCAATTCACTGCGACCAGTTTTCTGAATGTTATTTTTTTTCCATTGCTACCTGCATTATCATTAGAATGCTCTTGAAGGAAACAGTTTTGAGTTACCGCTCCTTCCATATGAATTAGCTTTTAGTGTGCGAGGGAGGTAGAGCTGAGGAGGGAATGGGCTAAGGCCTGTGAACATGGGAAGATTGAAACCATTGTCTGCAGGCCACACTTTGAGATTCATCACCTTGGAACAGAAGATGGAAAAGTGTGGCCACAGAATCCATGTAAGATCTGCTTATCACATTCCTCTTTGCCAGGGAAAGTTTCTGAGGTAAAATTATGGGTAAAATTAAACGGTGTATGTCTAAGTTGCTTTATTCCACAAAAAATCATTAGTCGAATTCCATGCAGCCAAATATTGTCTATATCATGTATATAATGGTGATAGATTGCTGGCTCTCTTTGGGGCCTCCCACGTGGCCCACACCAATTGCCAAAGCCATCCTTCACCAAATATTCTTCCTCCATGCTAATTTTGCTGGCTCCTTATTACTTATTTTTTTTTTTAATTCCATTTATATCCCGCCCTTCTCCGAAGACTCAGGGTGGCTTACAAGCTTAGCAGTAGCCTTCATTCTATGTATATGCCTGCTTATTAGGGCTAGGTTGAGAGGAAGTAATGTTTTCTTCTTGAGCTAGTATAGAAGTTTAGTGCTCTGTCTGATCTGAAAGGTTGTGGGGCTTGCATGAGTGCCCGAGAGGCAGCAAATGAATTTGAAAGAGATGGAGTAGTAATAGAGATGTCCTGCAAACTTCTCTTTTATCCTGCATCTTTGTAGATAAGGTACTTAGATCCCCAGTTTATGACTTCCCCAGTCAAGTCCCCACTGCTCTTCAGTGCTTTAGAGAGAAGTTAATCCTACAGGCAGAGCTCAGGGTTCTCTCAATGCAAAAGAAGTAACCTTTGCTATTGACTTTGGTTCCTCTCTGCAAATGCAGGCAGCATATCTAAGCACTATACAAATGATAGGTGGCTGTTTTCAGACAGGAGCTAAATATGAATCCTGCTTTCAAGAAAAAGAGACTCCAAGACTTTCAGCAGATACCCCAGTCTTCTATAAACCAGTGCCATTGTGCTGATAAACTTTGGATACTTTTCCATGTTATTATAAATGTCCAGAGTTTCTTGATAGTGACATGGGTGGCATATAAATTTAATAAATAAAATAGATAAAAAGGGAAGGGAAATCATTCATTCTATTTTAATGTATTTAAATACATAAAAGGTGACATGGGAGGCATTTAAGTTTAATAAATTAATAAATAATTCTCTCCTTTTTGGATCAACCAACAGCTGTGTAGCATAGAGTTAAATTAAAAACTAAAAAGGTCAAAAGAACACATAAAAGAACAAAGAACACAAAGAACACATAAAAAAACCCCACTGGCATCATGCAGTAAAAACACTAAGGGGCATCAAAAAAACACAAAACCTATTGCCAAAATAAAGCAATGTAGAAATGTGAAAGCCTTCCAAACAGTTTTTTTTATTTCATAATTTCATGAAATTTCATAAAGGTCTTGGTGATGAAAAGGCCAGGATGTAGATGTTGGGCAAGAGTTGTTTAGGAGTAGCAAGGCATCGTGAGGAGCCACAATTGAAAAGAAGTTGTCTTCACCACATATGGCACTTACAAAAAAAAAGAGAAAAGATAAAATAAAGGTTTTAAGTTCCAGGAAGGCAAAATTGGGAATAAGTGTTTCTTCGGATCACCTTCAGATCAAATCAGGCTTTTAACATTAAAGTCAATTCATGGGATTGAGTCCAGAAATGGATTGGTAGTCAGTGCAAATGTCAACATCTTGACATAGTGGTTGCATTACAATTGGTGTGATCTAGGAAAACATGGGGCTTGTCACACAACAGCTCTTTCCCTTTTGACTATAATACCAGGAAATGCATTGTATGTAACCATGTGGGCTGAGTTTTGCTTCATGGGTCACAGCCTTCAATGTGATGAAGTGCTTAGCATGACATATTAAAACTGGGGGAAAAAATAAGTTTGTCTTTGCACTAAGCCATAAAAATAATTTTATTTATACACTTAACAATTTATATAGCCACCCATCTAGTCAGTGGAATTCTGGGTGGTACACAAAGATAAAAACATAATGCCAGTTAGCAGAAAAACCCAGAAAAACAAATATTTTACCTTAGAGGGAAGTTATATAGAAAAGAAAATTGCTAACTTCCCTGTTAGAAGGAAGTTATATCTATAAAAAGGTAAATTATACTTACAAGATATGTAGGCCTGGCCAGTTACACTGATTAAAATCTCAGCATGACTCTGTTCAGGTATTCAGTCATGTAAAACATGAAGGTGTTTATCTGCCAAGACACAACATACTAAATTTGGTTTGTACTAATCTTGGCTAGTGTATATTTTAACATATTGGGTGGATTAAGCCTGTTGGTTTATTGTTAGACCTAGCATGGAACCAGAAAATTCTGTAACTAGGTTATGTTTATTGTGACAACAGACTTGACCTTGTTCAGGCCAACCATCCTATCTCTTAGTCAATTAATTCACTTATATTGTATCAATCGATCATCTTAGGTGATTAGATCAGCCATACAAGTTAATAGACTTCCCAGCTGTTAGAAAGAAGGCTGGGAAACTATTATTTTCCTCCACCTTCCTATTCTCTCCATTCCCTCCCACCTACCAGGGAAAAAAAATGTAAACAACCCATAGTAACCGGATAAGAGAGCTACAGCTACAGGCATGATAAATGGGACTGAATACTTGCCCAGATTTATTAGATTTTATTTCTGGTGAGCTCAAAGTTCTGTACATGACAAATCCTCCCATTTTCCCTCATACCAACAAGCTTCTGAGGTGGGTTGGGCTGAGAAAAAGCGACTGGCCCAAAATCACCCAGCTGGCTTTCACACCTATTGGAGAACTAGAACTCTCAGATTCCTGATTTCTAGCCCAGCATCTTTATCACTAGCCTAAACTGACTGGCTGTTTTGGCCCCACTGTTATTGGTTTTTTACTGCCCACAAAGACATATGTCAGGCCTCTCTATCTTGGTTCTGGACCTTCAAAGGGACTATATATTTGTCAATAAATCATTTTGCACAGCACAGAAGGAATTAATTTAATTCCAAACAAACACACGTGTGTTTGGGCTAAGTCTGGGTTAATTAGCTTGCCCTTTTTAGAATTGCAAGATATACTTAAAGAACCGTGTCTCCCATTTCCTCCCCCAACCCATTTAAGTGTGTTGTGTGAACAGGACCATGGAGAGTGCGGAATACTCCTCTTTCTCCTCTTCATCTCACTTTTATTTGAAACTGCTCTCTTTGCCATCTGAAACAGAAATGCAGCTTGGTTTTCAACTGCAAAGTAGGGAGGGGAAAGGAACAGAGGGGTTGTCTCCATCTGCTGAAGCCACAGAAATCGGCCTCCTGCTTATCATTTATTCTCCAAAAGGTGAGAGAACACAAAGTGGGGTTGAAACTGGCTGGGAAAAAGGGAAAGGACCAGCACCTGAAGAGCAGACAACAGCTGCATCTCATAAAAGCAAGCGAAAACTGCTGTCAGCAAACAGCAAAGGATATTGATTTTTTTTTTTAAAAAAAGGAAGTATAAATCCAGCGTGGTCTTCTCAAAAGACAAAGACAGATGCTTTAAACTCATGAGTTCTCCAGGCACTGTGTAAATAATCTCTTTTACCATGCAATGAAAGTTAGGGGACTTAGTAAGGCCATTGCTAGGAAGCTGGTTGAGCTTCCTTCCAGGTCTAAAAGAGGGTGCGAAAAGAAACTAGCAAAAATAGAGAAAATAAGTGAATGGGCCTTTTACGGCACCTCTAGGGAATGAATGGAGCATTCCTGGATAGATTCATTATTGTTTAGCTTTGTCCATGTGTGTGTGTGCGTATATATATATATATATATATATATATATATATATATATATATATATATATATAATTGACAGGGTGCATCAAAAAAAATACTCAAGACACAGACACACACACACACATGTATATGTATATGGTATTTATATTTGCCTCCCCAGATTACAGCACCTAGCTACCCTTGGGTAATTTAGGAAGTTAAATAGTTGTCAACCCTGGTAAATTTTTGAAAGGGGATTCACCTGGAAATCTCAGTTGAAAACATCCTATTAGAAAGCAACAGCAAGCCACTTCCCTACTATGCAAAGCAACTGCATGGATGCATCTAGGTAAGTCACCAGGAAGAGGGTGTGATGGCTCTGTGGTTAAAGCTGACTGGAGTGCTGCATGACAGGATGAGCTCTTGTTACTTCTCCAGCTCCTGCCCACCTAGCAATTTGAAAGCATACAAATGCAAGTAGATAAATAGGCACCACTTCAGTGGGAAGATAACGTTCTATACACCTTGGTGTATAGTCACGCTGGCCATAATGCCAGTGTCTTCAGACAACGCTGGCTCCCTTGACTAAGAAACGGAGTGCCCCCTACAATTGGACATGACTGGACAGGGGAAACCTTTACCTTTAAGTCACCAGAGGAGTCAAGCTCAGCTTGAAGACAACTTCTTTTCATTTTACTATTTTTTTTATGGTATGCTTTTTGATTTCTCTCCATGGGGCCCATCACAATCTGTTTGAGCACTCCAAAATAGCAATAAATAAGCAAATGCTCCCGTTCCACTCTTGATTACATTTCAGAAGTGGAGGGAGGCAAGAAAAATGAATGGAGGAAAAAGAGAAACCTGAGCGATGAGTACATCTTTCCTTGACTTTGGGGCTTTGTTTCATTTGACAATGAGAACTAAATCACCAGAAAAGAAAGATCTCTTCGGGTCAGTCTGTTCTTCAGGAAGCTGAACAGGTCATTATCTCTTTTATGAGATGGTGTGTGGAAAGAAGAAATATTGGAGTGTTTCGTAGCAGAATGCTTGGATTTGTTCACTCACACATTGTTTCCTTACTGAAAGTTGACAGAAATAAAGTATAGGAAATATATTTCCTATGCTGCCATCCACAACAAGGTCCCAGCATTAAGACGAGAGCCAATTTTTTTCCAGGCATTCAAAAATGAATGTAAAGAAAGAGGTAGCCCTATTCCCCTTCCCCCCCACTTCTCATATTACTTCCTCCAAAGGTTACAGTGCCCCACAGTTATAGCCTGTGTATGAGAAGCCACATCTGCTGTAAGTATGCCCTCTTCTATATATTTAAGAAATGTGCAGAGATACTCATCTTGTCTCTGTGTGACTGGTGGTCTTGCACAGATCTGTCCAAGCTGCAAAACTGAATGGCTACCCCAAATCATATTGATGCCTGAGACAAAGGACAAGAGGCACATTAGCTGACTCAATATACAATAGTCAAACTATTGTTTTATTTTCAATACTTGGAAAGGTTGGAAACTTCAATTGCTGGGAACTTCAAGGTAGCTTAGCTGTTGTAGGACTCATTCAAAAAATCAACCGTTTGCTGTCTGAGATGTCTGTTCCACTCCACCTAATGGCAGAACCAGTCCATGTCAGCCCTTCAAGGGTATTCAAGCTCTGCAAGAAGACTAGAACTAAGCTTTATTGAAATAGGCTATATTAACAGAAACTTGCAAGTCTGATCCTGACCCCCATCCAACCCCCTACTTTTATTCCCCATTGAATCAGAGAGAAGTCAGACTGAGTCTCTTCCCAATATTACCTTCTTTTCAAAGACTCAAGGAATTATTCTGCCCTTTTTGTTTTTACTTCTGTTGCAGTATCCCCATGATCAGATTATCAAAATATGGGTACTTAGCAACTGGCATCTGTTTATGACTGTTGCAATGTCCTGAGGTCATATGATCACCATTTGAAACCTTCCCAACTGGCTTTCAACAAAAAAAGTCATTTGTTTAATGACCGCATGATTCATTTAACAACTGCAATAATTTGCTTAACAACTGTGGCAAAGGGTCATAAAATGTGACAAAATTCACTTAACAACTGCCTAACTTAGCAACAGACATGTTGGACTCAATTTTGATTGTAAGTTGAGAACTACTTGTATTTGGAATACTGTTTAAGTTTCCTAAGTGCTCTCATAATTACGGTCTGTTGCTTGATTATTACTCACCACACTTGTCACAGATCTGGACTGCCATGAGACACAATCTGACTTAAAGGCCATATCCTGATATCCTCTATGATCTTTCTATCATACTATATTTTTACTCATATCTCCATTTTTTCTATTGGTATTCCTTACTGTACACTTATTTCATTAGAGTGCCTTGCTCTCTATGGAGAAACATCACAATGTTTATTATGTCTAGTTTAATGAAGAGTAGGACGAGGGGGTGACATGATAGCAGTGTTTCAATATCTCAGGGGCTGCCACAAAGAAGAGAGAGTCAAGCTATTCTCCAAAGCACCTGAAGGCAAGACAAGAAGCAACGGATGGAAACTAACCAAAGAGAGAAGCAACCTAGAACTAAGGAGAAACTTCCTGACAGTTAGAAGAATTAATCAGTGGAACAACCTGCCTCCAGAAGCTGTGAATGCTCCAGCACTGGAATATAATAAAGTTGGAAGGGATCCAGAGAGAAATATCTGCCACTACCTAGAATCGAACTTACAACCTCCTGATTGTGAGGTGAGAGCTCCATCTCTAGGCCACCATGTTTCAATCTAACACTTCCATGGAACTTGCATTTTAATCAATTAATTAAAAGTTGCCTCTTTTTCCAATTAGTTGTAAAGCACTGGCTTAGTATATAGACTTCAGTCTTGTGTCAGCCCTTTTGCACACAACTCTCTTCCACCAAAGCATTGTATGGCTGGGATTCTGCGATGTGTAGTTCCAAATACATTTTTAGGAAGCATCTCTTTAATGAAGGTTGATCACAACTTTACACAATTAGCCTGGATTGAGTTGGCAATAGAGCAATAAGCAGCTACAAGGAGTGTAGGAAACGTTAACTTGCAAAACATTTTGAGACATACTGATGGCATAGCTGAGATGTGCAACCTGACACTTTGCATGTTTACTTAGAAGTAAATCCCAATATTTGACAACACATTGTCTCAGTTAAGTGTGCAAAGAATCACAGCTACAGGGTGCTTCCAGATGGTGCTATCCATCAAAAGATGTGAAGTTTTTCTGTCTTCCCCTTGTAACATATTTTTCTCAGGGAAAATGATGAGAAGATATGGTAGGCTTCCAAGTAGGAAACCATATTACCTGAATCATACACACATTCATAAAAAGCTGTCATTGAAGCAGGATGACAGCACAAATAAATAAATAATTCAGTGCCTGGAAATAACCTGAAAGGAAATTCAGATTTCCATACCGATCCCCCTGGTGAAAGATCCAGTCACCAAATACATCTTGTATTAAAGAAATTAGCTCATTTATTTAGGACCCATTTGCTGGGTTAGGGGTTCAGTGAGGAAATATTGGGAAACAAACACAGTTGTGTAGGCTAACTTTGCTCCTGGAGTCCTTGTTCATGGCACCTGGAGCCTCATAACTTTACATACAGTGCACAAATCGTAAGAGAGAGCTGCAAGCGTGGTCCCTCTCTGCTTGTCTTCATGAAGATCAATTAATGGATGAGTCTTCCCCCCACCCAATGCATTTAGTCCCATGAATTTTAATGTTGACTCCCCTGAAAATGGAACTCAGGAAATAGGTTGATACATTCTACTAGTCAAAATGCTGCTTGCTTGGTTTGGAGTTAGTGTGGGATTTGAACCTAGCCATTGTGGTTTCTAAGCCATCATTTATAAATTAGCACATAGTTCAAACCCAGACAATTGTGGATTATTTAATAAATCAAGGCTGAACAAACGAAGACTTAGCACAATGTACAGGATAAGACAATATGTCCCCTTTTCTATCAAACTGTCATGGCCAGCGTATGTACCCTATCCCCGTGGTGGTAATGGGAGCCAGCAGTTTGGAAGATACACAAGGTGCTTGCAGATTTACAGAACATAGAGGACCTGTGTGGTCATATGGTAAGTTCAAAGGTCCCTTATTCTGTTGGGCTTCTGAGGTTTGGGAATGGCTTGGCTTTGTGGAATCGTAACAGCCTTCGAGACACTAGGCAGAGAGCCAGATGCCTGTAATGTCAACCTGTCATAAAACTGTTTATAGCTACAATCTTTCTTTACTGTAAACCTGCCATGAAGACTCAGCAATTTGGCAGGGTAACAAGTGTAGAGGCAGATGTGAAACATCTGGAGCTGTATGCAAGAGCATAATCTATATGTCTGGTGTTCTGCACTTGTTGAGGAATTTGGAGAGCTGACTTCTGGATGGACACATATACAAGTAAATGGAGAGAGATGATATGGTGGAAACAGAGAAAAGGTCTGGGTTAAAGTAAATCTGTGCAGAAATGGCATTTAGAATTTAGGTCTCAGGTGAACAACTATTATTATTATTATTATTATCATTGTTATTGTTGTTGTTATTTGCAGCCAGCAGAAATGGTGAATTTACAAATGAAATTCAGGGCACAGCTGTGCCACAGAATGGACGCATGGCTTGTTATGTGGAGAGAAATATAAGGAAAATAATAGATACTGTAGAAAGGAAGAGAAAAGATATATTAACAACTGGCAGATTTAACAATTCTCTTATACTGCTTTAAATGACTAAAACAAGGTAGGGACAGCTTGCAGAGCCTCTGGGTTACACGATCAGGAGGATGGAGGGTGGAAGGAGGGGGCTGAAGAATGGAGCAATTGGCATTGTTCCAAAGCCATTGCCCATCTGCCTTTCCCAAAGCTATGGCTGGTCTCTCTCTCTCTCTCTCTCTCTCTCTCTCTCTCTCTCTCTCTCTCTCTCTCTCTCTCTCTCTCTCTCTCTGTGTGTGTGTGTGCTTTCTGCATTTTTTTTCTCTGCAGCCCTGAGTAGGATCCCTAACCCTGTTTTCCAAGCTGATCTTTCTTTAGCTAGCTTCTCCCCACAACACCAAGTTTGGTCCTGTTCTATTCTGTTTTCAGAGACTTATCCTGCTGATAGACAAAGGGCTGAGCTCCTTTGCATAATTTCTTTCCAACATTCAGGTTGGAAAGAACTTCTAAAAAGTACCAGGGGTAGTAATTTTTATTTAGCGTGTACTTTTGTCTAAGGGTTGCATAGTACCAGAAAGCCAATATCTGTAATAAAGCAATATAATAGTGTCAGTATAGCACAATTCTTAAAACATACCAGCACCACCACAGTATAAATCGCTATGGAATAATGACGAAAGAAGTTAATGTGCTCCCATGATATCATGTTGCTACTCTGCCTCCTGCAGGCTTGAAGGTTAAAAAAATTGTTAACACACTGAACCAACTCTTGATTGCAAAATGATTAGCTACTACTGGTTTATTGGAATATTGGAGGAAAGGCAGATAAAATTGCTGATATCCAGTGGCAGGAAATGAAGAGGGAGTGTCCTAACCAGATATTGCCAATGTTCTCTGAATGTCTTTTGTCCATTCTGCTAATGTGAAATCTTTCTTCTTTTGCAGGTTTATGGTGCCTCTGTGGTCTACAATGTCTCCTGTGGGATGTATGGAGATGGGGAAAAAGATTGTATTAAACTACAGTCACCAATCTTTGCTTACCTACCACTCATTCACTGACTGTTCCAAGTTACAACTGATGTGCACTAGGAGACTTACAGCGGGTCCTCCAAGTTGTGGCCATCGTAGCATCCCCACACTCACAATCACAACTGGAACGCTTGGCAACCGGCACATAATTACAACAGTTGCAGCATCCTGCAGCTATGTAATCACCATTTGTAGCCTTCCTTGCTGGCTTAGTGATAGAGTTCCCATTCTTAATTGTGGTCATTAAGTGAGGACCATCTGTCTTGTGCTTTCACAATAATGCTACCAGCAGACCATATCATTTGGAAAGTGCAGGCCAGCTACTAAAAATATGCATTGCATTCCAAGTTAAAAAGAGTAGAAGTAATGGACTGAAAGTTCTAAGAAAGATACAACAAAGGAAAAAGTAATCCAAGCTAAGCAGAGGGGCAGTGTACTGTTAAATGTATAACAGTCTCTCTGGTTCCAAAACACTAAGCACATATCAAAGACCTGAGGTCGTTGCCCACTACCCACATTAAAAGGTAAAGGTAAAGGTTCCCCCACACATGCGTGCTAGTCGTTTTCAACTCTAGGGGCCGGTGCTCATCTCCGTTTCAAAGCCGAAGAGCCAGAGCTTGTCCGAGGACGTCTCCGTGGTCATGTGGCCGGCATGACTAGACGCTAAAGAACGCTGTTACCTTCCCACCGTAGTGGTCCCTATTTTTCTACTTGCATTTTTACGTGCTTTTGAACTGCTAGGTTGGCAGAAGCTGGGACGAGTAACAGGCGCTCGCTCTGTTATGCAGCACTCGGGATTCGACCCGCCAAACTGCCGACCTTCTGATCGACAAGCTCAGCGTCCTAACCCACTGAGCCACCGCGTCCCTTACTACCCACATTACATAGTCCAATATGTAAAAACATTTTCTTAAGATGTTTCAATTCTGAAGTTGTAATTTCTTAGGTGAACTAATCCAGTAATTGCCAACACTGAATGAATCAGATCAGAACTTGTAGAATTGACAGTAATGTGTAGGCTTCTCTAGGTGAAAGCAATCTCTTTCTATAAGTTTGAATAAGAAAGTCCCACAACTGTGACATTCTTTCTTTGTTTTCCCCTTCTTCTTTATTTTTGGTATGCTATGGCAGGGTAATTTTGCTACCAGGAGCAACAGTTGCAAAGCTTTAGAAAAGTGGATGTGTTGGAACGTGCCTCACAGCAGACTATTTACTAGCTGTACTTAAATCTCAGGTTTTCTCCAGGGGCTCATCAGTCTCCCTCAGCCATATATTATCCTTACAACCCTGGAAGGTAAGTTAACCCCAGAGATAGTGGCTGCCCCAAAGTCACCAGGTGAGTTTCACATCTGAGGGGAGGAGAGAATTTAAATACGGCCTTTCCAGCTTTAGTTCAATACTCAAACCACTACATCACACTGGACCATTTTCTGCTGGTGTGCTTTGCATTAACTGCAGGGGAAATAGCTTGCCATGTAATGAAGTTATAATGTCCAGATGCTGAAGAGAATGGAGAAGAAGGGGAGGGGGGCATCAGTATGACAGAAGAGGGGGCCTCCAAGGTGCACTAAAAATGTGTACTTTATTAGGCTCCATAGATTTGGAGCACAGGGTTTTTGTTCAGGATACCCTAGTCTTACTATGACTTTGTAATTAAGGGCGCCCTGACAAAGAGTCTTCCTTCAAACCTCATTTCCAGTGCCGCCCCCCCCCTTGGGGACTTCCTTTGTTGCAGATGCAAAGCATCTGTAAAACCATCCCTGCTTAATGTAGGTTACAGTGCAGGATAAAGCTGCTATTTAAATACCGTATTTTCCGGCATATAAGACGACTTTTTAACCCATGAAAATCTTCTCAAAAGTAGGGGGTTGTCTTATACGCCCAGTCATCTTATACGCCGGAAAATACGGTAAGCAAAAACAAAACACCAGCTCTTTTTTTTACATAAGGAAGTCTGGGGAAGGATTGGCAAAAATTGAACCTGTAGCGCTATTAAAGGTATGAAGTTAGGGTGTTTTCTTGCATGTCTGGTTATTTCAACTAGTAGCCCAGGTGATCTCGGTTTCCAAGGGTGCCGCCCATGCTACTACCAGCATTGTGAACTTTTCCATGGTGAATAGTTGAGAGTATGAGGTGAATACTTGTTTTTCAGCAGGGGACCTCATTTTGCTATTAAGTGATATGTTGGGGGGTCCCTATCTTCAAAAGTACATAGACTGAAAGCAGGAGAGTGGGCAAGACCAAAGGATGACAAAAATCATCTGCCTTTGATAGAAAGGTCAGAAAAAAGTTTTCACCCAAGGAAATGGAAAGAAAGCTGAAAAGCCGTGCTTGCAACGGGGGCTATTTATTAGGTTTTAAATATCTATTTTAGTATGTGGGCATTTATTTAATTTAGTTTTAACTTTTGTAATTTGTATTTTTATTCTTGCCCTGTTCACCGCCCTGAGTCCTGCGGGAGAAGGGCGGTATAGAAATATTATTAAAATAAAATAAAAATAAAACTTTGAGCAGCACATTTTGCCAGCCAAATGTGGCCATTAGCCATGGCCTTCTGGAAATAAATCAAAGTAGCCCCTTGGCCACAACAACAGGTTGTGGATGCCTACTTCTGAGGTATAGGAAACCAACTGTTAATCTTGTCTTTTGCCCAACTCAGGACAGTTCTCTCTTCAAGAATTGCTCAAAGGAATGGCCCATTTGCTCTCTGTGTGTAATACAAAGAGGCCTAGAGTGGTCATGGGATTGTTTGGGCAATATTTGGAAAGGTAGATCTCACCTGCCAGAGACCTACATTCTGTGGGTCCCTGGTGGAAGGTCTTTTCTTCCATGGTGCCCACCTTTTGGAACATTCTCCCTCTTGCCATTAGGTAAGCTCCATCCTGATGATGATTTGGAAGTCCCTCAAGACCTGGTTGTGCCATCAGGGAACCAGAGACTTTTTTTAGATAGCTCCACTATTGAAGTTGGATGTGCTTATTTTCTCTCTGCTTGGGGATTTAGTTTTAATTAATCTTTCTTTTAAATGTTGATTTTTAAATTTTTAAATGCCTGTTTTTATAGATGCATTGCTTTTGTTGGTTATTGTACGCTGTCCAGAGTCACCTTTTAGATGGGCAATTATATAAATCTGATAGACAGGTAGACAGACAGACAACTTTTAAATTGCAGGGAGGGCACCAGGGGCTGTCTTGGGCAGGGCTGGATCTAAAGAGTGGGCCATATTATGCATATGGACATTTTTAATTTTTTTCTGGGAATGGGAAATTAGGAAATTTAGAATTTTGATTATTTTGTAAAGCATTTAGGCTTTGAAGTGAGTCAGTTTGGTACAATGGTTAAGGCACCAGGCTAGAAATCAGGAGACTGTAAGTTGTGGTCCTGCTTGAGGCCTGAAGCCAGCTAGGAGGCCTTGGGACTGTCTTCTTTCTCAATTCCATAAAGCAGGCAATGTATTGTGTAGTGGGTTCTTGGCCACATGGTCGGACAGACAAAGGGTTCAGCATGGCAAAGGGTTCAGCATGGTAGCACTTTATTGATAGCAGTATCAAACAGGACAAAGGGGTTACCTGTACCCCCTTATATACTTGGCCAGGTGCACTGACAGCCAATCCCTTATTTAGGTTTTCCCGCCGAGTGCTACCAGCCAATCCAGATACAGTACAGTGCCACCTGATGGTCACACTGAGCTGCTGCTATATTTTATTATCCCCATACATAACACCCCTTTCCCCATAATAAAAAAAAACAATAAACTATTTTTTTTATTCTGACACAAGCTTCTTGGTCTTGCTTAGAAACCTGGCGTCCTTCCTTATGTCCTTACATAGTCCTTTAAATACGCTGGTGGCTGATGAGTCCTGGTTGATCTTCTCAGGGGTTGTTTTCCTCCTTGAGCAGGAGCATCCAGTGTTGAGTCCTGGCCCTGGGGCCTTGCAACCCCATGCTGTTCAGGCCTGCCAAACCCCTCAGGCAACAGTACAGAGTCCGGAAAGTCTTCTTCCTCCCCTAAATCCCTTGTTTGTGGTTGGGAGGATTTGTCGCCCTGTGACCCTTCAGGAACCCATTTCCTGATTTGGTCGATGTGTCTCCTGACCTGGCGACCCCCCTCCACCTCCACAATGTAAGACAGCAGCCCTGTTCTGTCAATTATCTTTCCCAGAACCCACACATGTCCCTGCCCATAGTTCCTGGCCCAAACCAGGTTCCCCATGTGCAGTTCCCTGGGGGTCAAGGGTTGATCAGTGGGGCTACTCCACTCTGTCAGGGTGGAGTCTGTCCAACTTTGTGATGAGACGTCTTCCCCAATGCAGTTCAGCTGGGCTCTTGCTTGTGGTTGTGCACGGGGTAGTGTGTTGAGCCAGAAGGAATTGGGCTAACCTCTGATGCCAGTCCCCGGTGATGATGCGTCTCAAAGCATCCTTAGTCATCCTCACCATACGTTCTGCCTGCCCATTAGACGACGGGTGAAAGGGCACGGAGGTGACGTGTCTAATCAAGTTGGCCCTCGTGAAATCCTGGAAATCAGCAGATGTGAATTGTGGGCCATTATCCGAAACTATCACATCAGGCAGGCCATGAGTAGCAAAGAGTGACCTTAGTACCTGAACCATTTTGGCTGTGGTCATACTGGTCACTGGTACCACATCTAGCCACTTGGAGAAGCTGTCCACTACCACTCAGAAAGTGTGGCGTTGAAACGGACCAGCATAATCTATGTGGATTCTAGACCAGGGGTTGTGAGTAACCTCCCACTTGTGGACCGGTGCGTGTGGCTGATTTGGCCTAGATCTTTGACATGTGTAACATCCCTCTACCTGCTTCTCAATATCTTTATCCAGGCCCGGCCACCACAAATAACTCCTGGCCAAGGCTTTCATCCTGACTATGCCTGGGTGCCCCTCAAGTAATGACCATAAAACCCTGTCTATAAATTTCTCGGGAATGATGACCCTGCTACCCCACAATAGGCATCCCTTATGAGAAGACAGCTCATGTCTCCTTGTGAAGAATGCCTGGAATTCTGGGCCAGGACTCTTTTCTTGCCAACCTGTGGCCACCCACACCATTACTCTGCTGAGAATCCTATCTGCTGTGGTACCTGCAACAATGTCCTTAGCGTGGAGTAGGCATTCTGGCAGGTCCTGGATTGCCATAATCTGTTCAGCAGGTGCTGGGTCCGGTTTTGTAGTGGCTACTGGTAACCTGCTTAATGCATCAGCGTGACCCATGTCCTTTCCTGGTTTATGAACCAGTTTGCACGTGTATGCTGAAAGGAATATGGACCACCTCATCATCCTTGGGGAAAGGATTTGCGGGGTTTGTCTGTCAGTCGTGAACAACCCCAACAAGGGCTTATGGTCCGTGAAAATAGCGAATTCCCTACCGTATAGGTAATCATGGAATTTCTTGACCCCTGACACTATTGCCAGAGCCTCTTTGTCAATTTGGGCGTAATTCCTTTCTGCCCTTGACAATGTCCGGGAGTAATAAGCAATGGGTCTCTGCTCCCCATTGTCTTCTATGTGACTTAGAACAGCACCCACTCCATAGGGGGATGCATCGCAAGCAATGCAGATGGGTTTGGTTTCAATAAAGTGAGTGACCGTTGAGTTGCATGACAATAGGTCTTTTAAATTCCTAAAACTCTGGTCGTGGACCTTGGTCCAATTCCAGGGAATTTTTTTATCTAAAAGCCTGTGTAATGGTTCAGCAATTGCTGCTTTGTGGGGTAAGAAAGCATGATAGAAATTAAGCAACCCCAAGAAAGCTTGCAATTCAGCTTTGTTCTTTGGAGTGGGAGCCATTTTTATTGCCCTTACCTTTGAATCAGTGGGGTGAATTCCTTTGGCATCAATTCTGAACCCCAGGAATTCAGTTGATGCCACTCCAATACTGCATTTGTCCTTCTTAAGTTTCAGCCCTGCAGAACGGAATCTGTTTAACACAGCCTGCAACCTGTCAGCCAGGACCTCCTCAGAATCTCCAGTAATGAGGACATCATCAAAATATGGGCATACCTGGAGAGTATCAGAGTCCTCTCCATCACCTCCTGAAAGATGCCAGGCGCCACAGAGACTCTGAATTGCAGTCTGTTGACTCTGAAGGCACCTCTGTGAGTTACAATAGTCTGTGCATCAGCTGTCTCCCTGGTAACAGAGAGCTGCTGATACGCTTGCGCCAAATTGAGCTTTGCAAAGATGGCGCCTCCCTGGAGTGCAGAGAGGACGTTTCTCACCGTCGGGACTGGGTAAGCGTGCAGATTTAGGGCCCGATTCAGCGTGGCCTTATAATCTGCACAAATTCTTACTTCCCCATTGGCCTTGAGTGGGGTGACAATCGGGGTCTCCCACTCTCGCCCGTCCACGGGTTCTAACACCCCTTGACTCACTAATTTATCCAATTCGCTCTCAATCTTGTGCTTGAGAGCGAAAGGGACTCTGTGGGGCTTACCCAACTTGTCATCGAATACGTCTGCAAATGCTTTGCAGACAGCTTCGAGGCTTTTGGTCTGTGTGCTATAGAACCCTGAGATCCCTATTCCCAGAGCCTGGAACCAATTTAGCACCACTAAACTGTTCCTCTGACCCTCGGCTACCAGGACGTCCAACAGACTCTGGAAATTCTTAAACTCCACTAACATTGTGGCCACCCACTTAATTTTAATAGGCGCATGCTGGAAATCAGCTAACTGGATGTTGGTGGGCTTCAAAGAAATCCACCGTTTATTCCGGTCACAAACTGTTCTAAATGTATCACTAGAAATAATGGAGACTGTGGATCCAGAGTCGAGTTCCATCTTGCAAGGTACCCCTTGCAGCTGGACCTCTAATGTTATTTTTGGAGTGAGAACCTGGTGAATGTCTGTGTGTGAGATGGTCACCTTGTTCCTGAGGAGTTTGTTGGGCGAGGGCATAGGAGATTTGAGATGAGGGGACTCAGTACCTTGCCACACGTCCACCGATTGAAGTTTGTGCAAGTTGTCCCATGTGCGATTTCTGCAGACAGCCGTGATGTGTCCTGTCTTACCGCAGGACTGGCACTTAACCGATCTGAACTTGCAGGTCACCCTCGGATGGTTTCCCCCGTAGCTAGCATATTTTTGAATGGATTCTTTGCAGTCCAGCTTGTGCATTTGCTGGCCGTTGGTGTCTTCTGCTGGCTTCCATTGTTGTCAAGTCGCGGTTGCTGTCATCCCTGCCTTTGATGCACGGCATCAATCTCAGCCTCCTCTGCCGCTTCTCCGATTCTGCCATCCGCAGCTACTCTATGATGAATGGAACCGTCTTGGCTGCTGGGTTGGGTTTGCGGGGTCGTGTTTGCAGCTTCCCCAGCAGCTTCGCTGGCTAAGATCTCATCCTGAGCATCCTGCAATGTGATCGCCGGCCGGGCATATAAGCACTGCTGCAGCTGCTTGTCTCTGAGCCCACACACCAAGCGATCCCACAACCTTTCTTCCAAATTAAAAAAGTTGCAGAGGCGCACGGCTTCCTGTAAGGCTGCAATGAATTCGGAAGCTGTCTCACCTGGACGCTGGCACCGTTGGTCGAACTGGCCTCACCATGCCAGTTCGGACATTCGTGGCTTGAAATGATTGTTCAATTTCTCCACAACATCCTTGGACGACACGGTCTCAATTGCTGTCGGCGCGCAGAGGCTAATGGCCAGGTCGTGGATTGTGGGGCTACTCAGGCAGGTCAGGAATGCGGCTTTCTGGATGTCATCGGTGATCCAGTTAGCCCGCAAGAACCCTTCTACCTGGCTCAGGTGTGAAGCCCATCTCTCGGGATGCCGCATGTCGAATGGCAACACTTGCCCGTACTTTGCCATGGCCATCCTGTTTCTCCATTGCTGACCGCAAGCTCTTGGCTAGCTGGCCGAAGAAGGTTCGGGGAATTGCTTTCCACCGATCCTTAGTGACTTCAGCTCTTCAGGAGTAACAAGATCCCACCTTTGTCGCCACTATTGTGTAGTGGGTTCTTGGCCGCATGGTCGGACAACAGACAAAGGGTTCAGCATGGTAGCACTTTATTGATAGCAGTATCAAACAGGACAAAGGGGTTACCTGTACCCCCTTATATACTTGGCCAGGTGCACTGACAGCCAATCCCTTATTTAGGTTTTCCCGCCGAGTGCTACCAGCCAATCCCAATATGGTACAGTGCCACCTGATGGTCACACTAGCTGCTGCTACATTTTATTATCCCCATACATAACACAATGGCTAACCACTTCTGAAAATGTTGCTAGGAAAACATTTGTCCAGGCAGTTGCCAGGTGACTTGACAGCACCCCCCCCAACAAAAAGGAGGAAAAACCCTTCAAGTGGTTGGAAGTAGTGTCATGGACTTTCAACAAACATACCTTGAAGGATTTTTTGGAATTCAGAGGAGGTCTGGAGTTACGGGGCCTTGGGTAACTCACTCCTGATTAACATGCATGCATCTGAGGGATTCTGTTTTTCCCCAGTTATTTCTTGTCACTTCGAAATCCAGACCACATCTTTGGTGTACCTCATGCTCAGCCACAACCTGACATCTATAGGCTTTTAAAATATCTTTAGGATAAATCTTGAGGTGGAAGGTGTGCGGAGATATAAAGCCATTTTCAAGAGCATTGTGTGGGGAAAAAAAGATGTCTCCCACACAACACCCTTTCTTTTTTTAATATATGCATTATTTACTTATTTACTCCTTAAGTAATCCACTTATCTTTTAATCAAAGACTAAATAGATTTATTTTAAATATAAGCTCAGCAGTTTACTATTAGAGTGCCCTTTGGCCAAGTGTAAAGGATATCCCTTTTCAGTTTTCTTGCATCCTTGATGGCAGTTGTATCTTTATTGTATGATGAGGAATCAGCCACATTTCAATTTGCAACAAATAATTTTTTTTAAAGGAGAGGGTAACTAGCCAAAGATGAGAAGTACAATATCAGCTCATTCATACAACTAGCACACCCCAAATGATAGATTCAGTGCATGTTACAGCTGAGTGAACAAACAAAAAAACCTCTGTAATCTTGTATCCCAAAAGATTGCCAAAATTTGCTCTCTCAAGCTTTGTGTCCTCTGGAAAAGAAATTTCTGTTTGATATTTATTCTCAGGCTACTTGGGAATCTTTTTCAATTTTCCTTGGTGGTGTGATTCTCTACCACCCATTTTAAAATCAGTCTGCAGCTTCCTTGGCTGTCTCCCTTTTCCAAACTTTGGGTTTTCATGAAGTGGGGGAAGCCAGAGAGGCAGCAAAGGACATGATTGTATAATGATTATACAATGAAAAACAGAACAATCACATCTCCCTGTGCCTCTTTTATTGCTAAATTAATGCAGAAACATTTCATTCTACCCATGGGAGCCTCACCCAAGTTCTCTATTCTTTCTAAAAGAAAATTCAAAATTCTTTTTCATGACATTAAGTGGAAATTGAAAGGAAAAAAAGGACACAATTTTTCTGCAGAGCATTAATTCCTGCATTCAGATTGCTGCTGTTTGTTTCGTGATGAGATGATGTGATGTGTTCAAAAGTAGACTGGTCTAAGACTGAGGTAACTAAAAAGCAGAATTTCAAAATCCAGTCTGGGTCAGTTACCGGGACCAGAGGTTTAGTCTTCTGAGCTTTCAGATTCATACTGGAACCCATCCTCAGGGAACTTTTCTACGGGAATATGTGCTTTGGGCTATTCTATGCTTCATATTTATGTGGTGCCTTTCTATTGGTTGATTGGTGTGTTGGTGGCCAGCCATTGGCTATTGTTTCCTTGTGCTACCATTCCTTGTCTCATGCAACCATTTTGTTAGAGTCACATACCACGGTTGTATTGTACCAAAAGCTTGATATGTGAGATATGATTCAGCCTTGACAGTTTAACATAAGGTTG
The DNA here is from genome assembly GCF_964194415.1 of Vipera berus. Taxonomy (NCBI): domain Eukaryota; kingdom Metazoa; phylum Chordata; class Lepidosauria; order Squamata; family Viperidae; genus Vipera; species Vipera berus. The sequence continues at coordinate 125,163,326 of NC_138202.1, read as the reverse complement.
GCAAACTCAGGGTGGGATTAAGGAGAGGGTGAAGAAAGACTTTCTGTGCCTGGGGGTGGGGGTGGGGGAGAGGGAAGAAAGAACAATGTAAGATGTTTGTCACAATGGATTAGTAATGAATAAAAAATCATGTGCTGAAATTGGTATCATACCTTTGTCCCACCTCTCTTCACTCTTAAGGCTTTATGAAACATCATGTTCATAGAGATGGCATGTTGTTGTTGTTGTTAGTTGCGAAGTCATGTCCGACCCATCGTGACCCCATGAACAACGTTCCTCCAGGCCTTCCTGTCCTCTACCATCTTCTGGAGTCCATTTAGGCTCACGCCTACTGCTTCAGTGACTCCATCCAAGCCACCTCATTCTCTGTCAAGAGATGGCATAACACTGTCCAAATTAATTAAATATGTTGAATCAGTTGAATGCTACAGTGGTGTTCACTTCATGTTTTGGGTTCACTGTCATATTTGCATTTGGCATTCTTTTTTCTCTCCAAAGGATATCATAGAGATTGATGACACAATACAATGAGTCCCATCAGAATGAGAAACACATGAGGAAGTTAAGAAAAGAATGTAGGTGTATTTCTTTCAGCCAGAGCATAGATTAACAAGATTAAGGTGATGGAATCCAGGATAAATTCTTTCTGATGTCAAAAACAATCTACTACATATAATATGGCAGAGTTTAAGACACAAGGGACAGGGTTGCCACTAATTGAACAGAAGACATTTTGTCCTACACCTCAAACCGAGAAATTTCCTTCAGGGTTTCTTTTCCTGGCATAGTGTTAAGATTTTACCAGATAGAACATTATTAAGACCAGACAATGACATGATGTGTTTATTTTAATGAAAATCATGAACTGAAATGGGGTAATCCAGACCAGGACTGCAACATTAATTCTTTGGCCTGTTCACAGTTCTCCTGAAAAGTGGCATATTTTTCCACACTTGTAGTGCTAGGGATGTGCCTCTATCCACCCACATACAAAGTCAAATAAGGATGCTTGGAAAAAAAGGTATAGACTTTGATCATAATTTTTGAAGAGTAGCCACTATCATGAAAGAAACAAATATAGTGAATTCCTGGAACATATAAATATATACTCCTGTTTTTGGGTGGTAATTTTGCATTTGATGAAATGACAAAATGTGTTCATTGTTAATAGATAAGAAATGTTTGTTTGGTTTTATATAAGGGGGAAATATCCTACTGCCAAGCCTCACATTCTCTTTTCTTGGTATATTTCATGCAGTGATAATACATTCCTACTCCTCCTACTCCTCCTCCCCCTTCCCCTCCCCTCTCCCTCCTTTTCTCCTTCCTCCTCCTTGAAGATTATACTACCTTGCCAAATCTGATTGGCTATGTAGCTCTATGACTTCACTATAGTCATTATGTCATCCCTGAATAGGACTATACACTACAGAGAAAAATAGAACTTTTTAAAATGATTCCAAAGCAGAGTATCTTGGATTAAAAAACAGGCATACATAGTAAAAATATATATACAGGGAAGACAGTTTTATCTCCCCCAAAATCAGATTTTACCTTGAATTGTGCTTTGAGATTTTGTTATAGAGCTGATAAATATTTGTAACACCCATACTTTAGTTTCAGTTGTAAAAATGTTCAAAGAAAAATCAGGTCTTACATCCATACTCACCCCTTCATTTTGTCTGTGAATTTTACTTGACTTTTGTGGGATGTGATTTTTTCTTTAAAAAAAAAACATCCATAGAGACTTGATACTTGTCTAGAGTTAAATGTTTAAATAATTGCTTAGGTTTAGTCCAAAGTTAACTATCATTTTGTTTATTAACTGTATTGCTATTGTTGCTCTGTGACAAAACATACAGTTTACTGTATCATTAAAGCTATAATGTCATACTATTAAAAATAAAAACAGTGAAAACCAAAATTTGAGACCTGGATGTTTATTTAAAACATCTGAATGGAAAGGAATTCACCTGATGCTAAAAGGTCCATGAATATGACATTGAACAACCTCTTTCAAGTGACTATTCCATAAGTGGATTGCCACTACATTCAAAGGAGGGAAAGGGATTTTAAATTTTGGAAGAAAGCATGTTTGCCCCCCACCCCCAATCCTTTTCTCCAAGAATGGCCTATTTTTTCCCCCACCATGAATTTTCCTTGCTCTGTCTTTCCAAATATATTACTAACGCATGCATCAGGAAACATTACCACTCTGATGGTTCTACAGAAAAAGTAGCTATATCACATTGTAAAAGCTAGCTATCATGCAGGAAGTATGTCGATGAAGATTCTCAGACATTCTCAGGTAGAGTTGTCTGGAAGTTAAGTTATGGTAACTGGACTTCTTTTTGGTTTGAAATGTTTCAATGCTTATCCCAATAGCTTCTTCAGTTGGAACAAGTTGGTTAGGGAGAACTTCACGTATGTCCTCCAGGGTAGTTTCATTTCTCACCTAATCTGAATAGGCTTGTTATAGTGAGTAGGCAGAGAATTGTTAAGAGTTGTTGCTCCTAAATCCTCTATCCTAGGTGGATCATTAAGTGGTGAACCTGTGAAGTGGTGTTGATCTTCCTGTGGACTGATGCAAGAGCGGCATAAAAAAATGGGGGAACCAGATTCCACCCTTTGACGATGACCTTAAAGCAATATTCTAAAGTAACACTATAGGGAAGGAGAAAGGATAAACAAATCAAAGTACTGGAAGATGTTAGTAAGCCAACCACCCTCTTTAGTACAGGAATCCAAATTAAAGCATCTCTAGTAATTTGCTAGCCAGACTTTACCTGTGTAAATCCAGCAAAGAGAAGTCGATGACATCTCTGAACAACTGGTTCCAATAATGAATTGGTCTTAGTGTCTGTGGAGATACTCAGTCATCCAATTCATAGTTGCCCCAAAGATGCTTTTTCATGAGGCAACTGGACTTTCTTGTTTTTCTTTGAAGATGTTTCTCTGAAGAAGCTTCTTGGATGAAAAATGAAATGTCTTCAAAAACCACCACAACAAAAACAAACAAACAAGAAACTCCAGTTACCTCTTCATTTTTGAGACAATCAGTTCTAGTGTTAAGAAACATTTTTTAGCATTTAATTAGAATGTCCCCTCTTGTGCATTTATTCTCTGAACTGGAATGATAAGAGAGTGTCTTGACATCATTTTTGTTATTTCAAAAGTGGTGTTATAGCTTCTCTGACTTCTCTTCCCAAGGCTAAACATACCTCGATCTACTTGGTGTTCTTATTACTTTCTCTAAGTCTGTCCCGGTTTGTTTAAATCTGTCCTTAAAATGTGATGTATGGAATTGGACACAGTGTCCTAGATAGACCTGACTAATGCAGAATAAAGTGGACTGATTACGTACATACTGTGATTTGAAAACTACACTTCTGTTGATGCAGACTCCAAGCAAATTTGTCTTTTTTGCATCCACATCACAATACTAAATGATATTCAGTTTGCAAACAACCAATTTTCCAAGATTGTTTTCACAAATGCTATTGTTAAGAGTTTTGCATTTATTTTTAAAATGTCATTACAGTATGTTTTTCTCAATCTTTTTTTTTTCTTCTAATTCTTGTAAGATCATTTTGGATTAATTCTGAATTTTAGTATAGATCAGTTCTCACCCAATTCGTTCTTCTAAATATTTGATAAGCCTTCCCACCACCTCCTGGATCACTGGAAATCTTGAACAATCCATAATGGTACAGCTGTTGTTTCCAGGGCTATTTGGAGAGGAGGGAGGGAAATCCCCTCATCTTGTGCAATATCAACAGCCTCACTCAGAATAGCTATCCTTGCCACAGCACACATAACTATTAAATCACTAGAGGGGAAAGTCATGCATTCATTGAATCCAGAACTCCAGCACATATAATTTGCTACACATCCAATTTGCCCTGTAATTCATCACTTAATTCAGTTGGACTATCATTGCGTGTGTATGTGAATGTGAAATAAGCTTTGGTAAGAATGTGGTTTTGATGGAGGGCTTAATAGATGAGGTTGTTCAAAACCATTAGACAAAAGACCTGAGTCAACACAGAGACATGAATACCTTGAGGTACGCTAACAAAAAAAAGGGCCACTTGATTTTCTAGTTACTTGTTTTAGCCTGCTCTTGTATGCTGTGCCCTTTTCACTGATTTTGGAATTGCTTTTAATCACATATTTATTCTATGAATTTTTACTAAAGTTATAAACTGGATCTACAGAAAAGTGGGGGAGAAAAGGTTGAATGGTTAAGCACAGCAAAAATACTGCAGCCCTGTAGGTTTGCTTTCTTTTAGGATAGAATGGGTTAGTTAATGTACTTGTAACCTTGCAGCATAGGGGTTGTAAAACATGCTTTATTGCACAATTTGAAGATAGGGAATCCTCTTTTCCTGACCAGACCACTGGTCCATTTTGCTTAACTTTTCTATTTCTACTTGTTTGTTGGACCCGTGCCCCTCCTGGCTGGTGTATGCAGCTCGGGAGGGGACATGAGGCTGGATCCATGCAGTAATAACTGCTTCCTTGACGGAGGGTAGCTTCCCTGCTGCCTTGAAGGAGGCGGTGGTGAGGCCCCTCCTCAAGAAGCCTGTCCTGGATCCAGCTGTTTTGAACAACTATCGTCCTGTCTCCAACCTTCGCTTTGTAGCAAAGGTTGTTGAGAGCATGGTGGCACGTCAGCTCCCTCTGTTCCTGGAGGAAACTGACTATCTGGACCCATACCAATCGGGCTTCAGGCCTGGGTACAGCACAGAGACGGCATTGGTCGCACTGGTGAATGATCTCTGGTGGGCTCAGGACAGGGGTTGTTCCTCTGTCCTAGTCCTATTAGACTAGGCTTTCGATACCATCGACCATGGTATCTTGCTGCAGTGTCTCAGGGGGTTGGGAGTGGGGGGCACTGTTCTACAGTGGTTCTCCTCCTACCTCCTGGGCCACTCGCAGTCAGTGTTGGCAGGAGGGCAGAGGTCGGCCCCGAGGCCTCTCATTTGCGGAGTTCCTCAGGGGTCGGTCCTCTCTCTCCTCTTGTTCAACATCTATATGAAGCCACTGGGTGAGATCATTCATGGTTTTGGGGTGGGGTATCATCAGTATGCTGATGACACCCAGCTTTTTCTCTCCACCCCAAACCAACCCAGTGATGCCCTCGATGTGATGTCCCGTTGCCTGGAGGTGGTCTGGGTCTGGATGGAGAGAAAAAGGCTTCGACTTAATCCCGCCAAGACTGAGTGGCTGTGCATACCGGCATCTTGGATTAACCAGTCTATTCCATCGTTAATTATGGGGGCTGAGGTATTACCCCCTGTAGGTAGGGCCCGCAACTTGGGCGTCCTCCGGGACTCACGGCTCAGTTTGGAAGATCATATAGGAGCCGTGGCCAGGGGTGCCTTTGCCCAGGTTTGCCTGGTGCACCAGTAGCGGCCCTATTTGGACTGAGACGCCCTACGTACAGTCACTCATGCGCTTGTGACCTCCTGGATAGACTACTGCAATGCTCTCTACATGGGGCTGCCCTTGAGGACCACTCGGAGGCTTCAGCTGGTGCAGAATGCGGCCGTGTGAGTTGTGATGGGGGTTTTCCGATACTCCCATGTAACGCCTCTTCTCCGTGAGCTGCATTGGCTTCCAGTTGCCCTCCGGGTGAGATTCATGGTGCTGGTGATGACCTATAGAGCCCTAAATGGCATGGGTCTGGACTATCTTCGGGAGCACCTGCTGCCAGCATCAACTTCCCATTGTCCTGTGCGCTCCCACAGGGAGGGCCTCCTCAGGGTGCCGCTGGTCAGGGAGTGCCAGCTGGTGGCCCCCAGGGGGAGAGCGTTCTCGGTGGGCGCGCCTGCCCTTTGGAATCAGCTGCCTGTGGAACTCCGGATGGCCCCCGACCTTCGCTCGTTTCGCCGGGACCTAAAAACTTGGCTATTCGAGCTTGCCGGCCTGGACTGAGGGTTTTGGGTTAAGGTTTTAATTTTTAATTATTTTGGGGCTGTTTAATTTAATTTAATTTTAACCTGTATATATTGTACTGTTTTAATTTGCCCTGTAAACCTCCCTGAGTCCCTCCGGAAAAGGGTGGTATATAAATCGAAATAAATAAATAAATAAATAAATAAATAAATAAATAAATAAATAAATAAATAAATAAATAAATAAATAAATAAATAAATAAATATTTCAGGGACTTAGAACAGGTAGAAAATCTGTCCTACTGACTTTTAAAACTGGAGACGGCAATGATGTAGCTTGGACCCTCCTTCCATGCTACCGCTCCTTTGTCTGTGAGATCCCCCTCTAGAACCAAATGGTATGTTTGGAAGAGCCAAAACATCTCACATAAACATATAATAATAATGAGCCGTGCAAAACTGCTGTGAACAGCCCTGGAAGGCGAGATGACCTCTATACCTCATTAGCTCTAAATGCTATACTGTACGCTCATGTGAAAGCAACTTTTACCTAGACATGGAATTTTGAGGGGTTTTTTTTTAATCCACTTTTTACCACAACCTTCCCATCTGAGAGATGAAAATGACAACATCCCCAAAAGCAATAGTAACTTCTCCAGCCCCCACCCCTTCCCAGTGAGTGTCTTAGTTCACAGAGTTCAAGACATCAGCTCACTCCTCAGAGTTAAGGCAGTTTCAGATAAGTTCATTGCCATCTGCTAGGCTCCATAGAGTGGCTTTAAATATTTCTAATGATATGGGGTGCCAGACTCACTGGAGCCAGCTTTTCCAGAAAAATCCTGTTGCATACAGGCTGCATGAACTATATAATTTGCTACTAGCCTTTTAAAATCTGAAGTCAATATCTATAAAGGCAGTGGTGGAATGGGGAGGGGGTGGGTTGGGGAGAGGAACCCCTTTGGAGTCAGAGTGATAGAATCACACTCCCTCTGCAAGGAGCAGCTTTGCAAAGAATGAGAAGAGGGGAAAATAGCACTGATGTTCAGAATGACCCTGGCTTCCGATCTCTGAATCATTTTATGGCAGTTGGATGCCTTTTCAAGTGGGTATATTTATGTGGGTTTCATTTATGCTGCTTTTTTCCTCCTCCTGGATACTTAAACTTCTTTTTTTTTTTAAAAAAAAAGCAGGAAAATAATAAGGCCATTGCAAAACCATTGCTATGTTGGCTCCGAAAGTGTGCTGGATCCACACAGTCCTAGAAGAACCACAGAAATTGACTTGAAACCATGACTCTTGGTGGAAATGCATGGCATCATTCCAGAGTGTTGTCCTTCTAGATTATAGCACTTGGAATAGCCACCTTAACACAGCCTGGCTCATGTGCCAAAGAAAAGGTTCCTGACTTACACTCAAAGCAAAGCAAAGGACATAACTTCTGTTTTAAATAGCCGCATAACAGGACAGGGTTTTCTTGTAATTGGGGCAGGAAGGATTTGAATGAAACGTGGGCTCGTTCTTTCCGTTAAAATCTGCATTACAGTTTCTTAGATGGGTTCTTCCTTTGCAAAAGAGGCTTCTATTTATCCCTTCTTAGGGTGCTTTGGAATTTTCTTAAGTCATTTTCAAGCTTGTTTGGAGATGATCGTGAGCACAACTGTTGCTGGTTCTTTATTAATACATTTTCTCCTCATTCTGAAGCTTCCCTGGCTTTCCACAATTCCTTCTGAAAATGTCCCATGGGGGAATTTCCTTAAGTTGTCTTCTTCTTCTTCTTCTTCTTCTTCTTCTTCTTCTTCTTCTTCTTCTTCTTCTTCTTCTTCTTCTTCTTCTTCTTCTTCTTCTTCTTCTTCTTCTTCTTCTTCTTCTTCTTCTTCTTCTTCTTCTCCTCCTCCTCCTCCTCCTCCTCCTCCTCCTCCTCCTCCTCCTCCTCCTCCTCCTCCTCCTCCTCCTCCTCCTCCTTTAGCATTTTAATGGTAGTGTGGGCAGCCAGTGAGGCTACAACTCATTAGGGTGATGAATATATAATGAGAGATGCCCTCATAATATGTACTCTGTGCTGAAATCTCAACAAAATTCTATTTTTCTTTGGGGAAAAAATGCCAAAAGCATTACATTCAATGTAAATACTGGGGGAAAATCCAGGGTAGTTGTTCTGATAGCATTATTTTACATCAGGGGTCTTCAAACGTGGCCCTTTTATGACTTGTAGACTTCAACTCCTAGAATTTCCCAGCCAGCATGTCTGGCTGAGGAATTCTGGGAGTTGAAGTCCACAAGTAATAAAAAGGGCCAAGTCTGAAGACCCCTGATTTACATGCTTTCAGGTATCTGCAGAAGAAGATCTAAGAATCAGGGTGTTGTGTAGCCAGTTCTTTGCAGGCATTGAGGGAGATGGAAGGTTCAAAACAGCAACATGCTTTATTGAAGGTCAAACAGAACAGAAGCAACAAGGGAGCTGCTGTGCAGCTATTTATATGGTTGGCCGATAGGCGGCGACCAATTGGTTTGAAGCATTGGTTTCCCACTCAGACCTACTTAGCAGGCTGGAGACAACCAGTCTGGGCCAGCTAGCAACCATTACAACATACATATGAACTAGCACTTAGCAATTGAATGCAAGCAATTAGCATGCAGTGCAACAAGAGCAAACACTTACAAACATATACAAAAGACCAATACATTACACCCCTTCCCCCTGGATGAAACACACAATTATTTGGTTACAAAATCTTGAAGATATTTGGGGGGTCTTCGGGCTTGTTCAGTGCATTGAGGGGTTGCTGGAATCTCCTGGTCTACCGGTTCATCTGCCGTGCTTGGTAGACCTGGGCTCTGTGGTTTGGTGGAGTCAAAACAACTTGAGTTCCTTTGGCTGGCCTGTCCCAGTTGGCCTAGCCCAAAGTCTAACAGTGCTGCTAAATCAGCATGGCTGCTGCTGGGTCTTGGGTGACTGCCCAGCCCCTGTGGTCCGATCGGGGGAAGTGCTTTTACAGCCCTGTCCCTGTTCTCTGTCGTGCAAAATGTCTCAGAGCATCTGAACTGCTCTGCTGAAGTGTGATGTTGTGGACTCCAGGTCTGCTCCCCTTGGGAGTCGTGAGCCGACGACTGCTCCGTTAGTTGCTGGTGCAACTGATTGACATGTCAGTGAATGACTTGCCCATCTTCCAGGACCACCTTATAGGAGAGTGGTCCTGACACTAACAATTTTCACTGGCACCCACAACTGCCCTTGCCCATAGTTCCAGGACCAAACCCAGTCCCCCACCTGTAAATGCCTAGGTGCCTTCGGGCATGCCATGTCAGAGGCTACTCTATCTGGGTGCAGTTTGTCCAGTTTTGTTATTAGTTTCTTGCCCCAGCGCAGCTCTGTGGGGCTCTTGCCAGTAGCTGTACAAGGTGTTGTATGCTGGCATAACAAAAAGTCGGCCAGCCTGTGGTGCCAGTCCCCTGTAGTAATGCATTTAAGGGACTCTTTGGTTATGTGAACCATCCGTTCTGCTTGCCCGTTCGATTACAGGTGAAAGGGAGCTGATGTGGTGTGCCTAATGAGATTGGCCCTGAGGAAGGCCTGGAATTTTCATGCGGTAAACTGGGCTCTGTTGTCGGAGACTAAGACATCCAGAAGCCCATGCATTGCAAACAGTGATCGCAACACCTGGATGGTCCTTGCAGTAGTCATATTGGGAATTGGAACCACCTCCAACATTTGGAGTGACTATCGACCACTATTAAAAACAACTGTCCCTGAAAGGGGCCAGCAAAATCTACGTGGATTCTTGACCACAGTGTGTGTTTCCTCCCATCGGTGGACAGGAGCCTGCGGCATCTCTGGTCTGGACTGCTGACACGTGTAACAGCTGTGTACTTGGGCCTCAATAGCTTTATCTAGCCCTGGCCACCAGAGGTAGCTCTTCACCAGTGCTTTCATCTGGATGATGCCCAGATGGCCCTTGTGCAGAGACTGGAGAACTCTGGGCTTGAGTGAACTAGGGACTATGACCCTGCTACCCCAAAGGATGCACCCCTTGTGAGCCGAACGCTCATTTTTCCAATTGAAAAAACTCTGGAACTCGGGCCCCTTGCTGTTTTTCAGCTATCCTGTGTGAATCCAAGCCAACATATGACTTAGGATTTTGTCGGCTGCCATTTCTGCAGCGACATCTCCTGCATGTAGGGGAAACTCTGTCATGTCTTGAATTGCTAAAATGCATGCAGCTGAAGCTGGATCGGGCTCCACGTGTGGCAAGGGCAATCTGCTAAGGTTGTCTGCATGGCCCATTTCTTTACCGGGTTTGTGAACCAGCCTGTAGTCATAGCCAAGAGGAAGATAGACCACCTCAACATTCGTGGTGACAGAATTTGAGGTGTCTGCTTGTCTGTTGTGGACAAGCCTAGCAAGGGCTTGTGGTCAGTAAAGACCATGAACTGCCTTCCATATAAGTAGTCATGGAATTTCTTAACCCCGGCCATGATGGCCAAGGTCTCTTTGTCAAGTTGCGTGTAATTGCGCTCTGCTGAAGACAACGTCCTTGAATAATACATGATGGGTGACTGTCTCCTATTCGCCAAGTGACTCAGCACAGCTCCAAACCCATATGGGGATGCATCACACATGATGCAAACTGGCAGCTTTTCATTAAAGTGTGTGAGCACCGAGTTTGAGGACAACAATGCCTTGACTGCCTGAAAACTCCTTTTGTGGAGCTTGGTCCACTGCCATGGGGAATTTTTGTCTAAGAGACAATATAGTGGCTCTGCCACTGCAGCCCTGTTGGGGAGGAATGAATGATTAAAAATTCAGAAGGCCCAAGAAGCCTTGAAGCTCTCCCTTGGACCTAGGACTTGATGCCAGCTGAATCGCTTTCAGCTTTGACTCTGCAGGATGGATGCCCTAGGCATCAATTCTAAACCCAAGGAATTCTGTGGATGGAACCCCAATCTTACATTTGTCTCTCCTTAATCTAAGTCCCGTGGTGTGGAACCACTGAAGGACGGCTCTAAGCCGCTCAGCCAGAACTTCTGTGGACTCCCCAGCAATGAGTACATCATCGAAGTAGGGGCAGACCCCTGGAATGCCCTTGAGTGTGCGCTCAATGATTCCCTGAAAAATCCCTGGGGCTACACTTACCCCAAATTGAAGACACTTTACCTTGAAGGCCCCCCTGTGCATGACAATCGTTTGTGCGGCTGCTGTGGCTTCATCCACCAGCAGCTGTTGGTAGGCCTGCACTAAATCTAATTTAGCAAACATGCAGCTTCCTTGCAATGACGCCAGAATATGGCTGATGACTGGGACGGGGTATGCATGCTGCTGTAGTGCCTGGTTAATGGTACACTTGTAGTCAGCACATATTCGTACCTCTCCATTGGCCTTGAGTGGCATTACAATGGGGGTCTCCCACTCCCCACTGTCTATGGGCTGTAAAACTTCCTGACTAACAAGCTTGTCCAGCTCTGCATCGATTTTATGCTTTAATGCAAACAGCACACGGCAGGGTTTAACCCAAATTGGCACAACCTGGGGATTAAGTTTAAAAGCTATCAGAGGGCCCTTGCACTCTCCCAAACTTGGTTGAAAAACATCTGCAAATTCCTTGCAGACAGAAGACAAATCTGTTGTTTAAGTCTGGTGAATGCCGATGACCTGGATGCCCAATGCATTAAACCAATCGAGCCCTATGAGGCTCGTTCGTTGGCCATCTACCACAATAACATCTAGAGGGCCTGAAAACCCCTTGAACTTCACCGCAAGTGTTGCCTCACCCTTGACCGCCGCTCTGGAATTCTGAAAGTCGGTAAGTAGGATATTAGATGGTTGTAGTTTGACCTATCTGTTCCTATGGCTGCAAACGTGCCAAAAAGTTCCAATGGAGATGGACACAGTGGAGCCTGTGTCCAGTTCTATTTTACATGGAACGCCTTGAAGTTCGACCTGCAGTCGCAACTTCTGTTTAAGAGGTCGATGGGCACCCGTGCGAAAAATGCCCCAGTGGCTGGAGCAGAACCCTACTTGGTGTTGCCCCGTGGCCCTGGTACCTCTCCTGAAAGTCTCATCTGGCTGGTGGTCCCTGTGGAGATCTCGACAGACGGTGGTGATGTGGCCTGGTTTTCCACATGCCCGGCACGTGGCTGTCCTGAAACAGCAATCCACATGTTGATGGCGGCTTTTGCAGCCCAAACACCTCAGGAACAGAACTGCCTTGTCAGCTGGCCTTGTTCCTCTTTTGTGGTGCCACTGAATTTTGTTGACTTCATGGTTGGAGTCTCCTTTGAAAAGAGTTTTTGTTGGAGCTCTCTGTTCCTGAGTCCACAGACTAAGCGGTCTCTTAGTCTCTTAGTCTAGGTCAGCAAAATTGCAGAGTTGCAAAGCTTGACAAAGTGCTACGATGAATTCTGTCGCCAACTCACCAGGTTGTTATTTGCATTGTTCAAAGGCGTGCCTCCACGCTATCACTGAAAGCTTTGGTTCAAAACGGTTGTGCAGCTTCTTCTTTAGGTCTGCATACATGACAGTTTCCAACAGTGCTGGGGAATATCGAAGGTGGCTGGTCTGCACATACAGAGGCAGGTTGTGGCCTTCAGCCCATCTTTGCTGACCTGATTTGCACATAGGTAGTTCTCTATGTGGGAAATGTAGGACGACCATTTCTCTGGGTGCGTCACGTCAAATTCTTCAAGCTTTCCAACCTTCACCATGGTGAGAAGTCTTCGCAGCTCATGTCTCGTGTTGCCTCGTGCTGCTGGCTTCTGCGTAGGCCCTGGGACTGGTCCTCAGGGTGGGGTGGTCTCCAGTGTGGCTTGCTAGGCAGACCGAGAGGGGGGAATGCTGTTCCCTACCAGGCTCTGTGCTGGTCTCACCCCCTAGTGACTTCAGGCTCTTACAATGAAGCAGCACACCCCACCTTCCTCGCCAGTGTTGTGTAGCCAGTTCTTTGCAGGCATTGAGTGAGACGGAAGGTTCAAAACAGCAACATGCTTTATTGAAGGTCAAACAGAACAGAAGCAACAAGGGAGCTACTGTGCAGCTATTTATACAGTTGGCCGATAGGCGGTGACCAATAGGTTTGAAGCATTGGTTTCCCGCCCAAAAAAGTACTTAGCTGTCTGGAGACAACCAGTCTGGGCCAGCTAGCAACCATTACAACATACATATGAACTAGCACTTAGCAATTGAATGCAAGCAATTAGCACATAGTGCAACAAGAGCAAACACTTACAACATAAACAAAAGGCCAATATATTATACAGGGGATTTCTATGTCACTCGTGAATATACCACAAATCAAACAATGAGGTTGTGCAAAGATGGGGACTAAGTGCAGGCACTGATACAACTTTGGTTTTGAGCAAATAAGAACCCAAGGAGATTGCTTCAGCTTCACCCATGGAACACTTTTGCAGGTTATGTTCACAGTTGGTTTACAATTTAAAATATTACTTTAAAATGTATTTTGGGGGCAGTTCCAGTCATGCATAGCTAAGCATTTCCCAAATCAACATTCCAAACTACTGAATTCAATGGATAAATCATCAATATGAATTGACAATAAATTGATCTGCATACCACTATTTTTCCAAGGTTCCTCTAGGAATCAGAACTGGAATGCTGTCTGCCATATGCCTTTATGAACATTCATCAGGCTTTCCTGTTGAAATTCAGAGGAATCAGGGCTGATGGATTTTTCAAAATGCTTGAATCTAAATGCTATCAACATATATGTTTTTGGAGGTTTCTGCCAGTCAATTTGAGTGTTCAATTGACTGAGTTTCATGTTTTATGAATAAAAGTTTAATAATAATAATAATAATAATAATAATAATAATAATAATAATAATAATAATAATAGTAGTAGTAGTAGTAGTATTAGTAGTATTAGTAGTAGTAGAGTTGGAAGGGACCTTTAAGGTCTTCCAGTCCAACCTCAAAAGGGATGCAGTGGCTCAGTGGGTTAGGATGCTGAGCTTGTTGATCAGGAGGTCAGCAGTTTGGTGGGTCGAATCCTGAGTGCCTCGTAGCAGAGTGAGCACCTGTTACTCGTCCCAGCTTCTGCCAACCTAGCAGTTTGAAAGCACATAAAAATGCAAGTAGAAAAATAGGGACCACTATGGTGGGAAGGTAACAGTGTTCCGTGCGCCTTTGGTGTCTAGTCATGCCGGCCACATGACCACGGAGACGTCCTCGGACAAACGCTGGCTCTTCGGCTTTGAAACGGAGATGAGCACCAGCCCCTAGAGTTGGAAACGACTAGCACGGGGGAATCTTTACCTTTATCTTACCTTTAGTCCAACCTCCTGCTCAGGCAGGAAACCCTATACCATTTCAGACAAATGGCTGTCCAGTCTCTTCTTAAAAACTTCCAGTGTTGGAGCATCCATATCTTCTGGAGGCAGGTTGTTCCACTGGTCAATTGTTCTAATTGTCAGGAAATTTCTCCTTAGTCCTAGGTTGCTTCTCTCTTTGGTTAGTTTCCATCCATTGCTTCTTGTCCTGCCTTCAGGTGCTTTGGAGAATAGCTTGACTCCCTCTTTTTTGTGGCAGCAGTTGAGATATTGGAACATTGCCATCATGTCTCCCCTTGTCCTTCTCTTCATTAAACTAGACATACCCAATTCCAGCAACTGTCTTTTATATGTTTTAGCTTCCAGTCCTCTAATCCAGTCCCCTAATTAATTTAAGAGTTAAAAACTTGTGGAACTCCAGTTCTCCTCTGCAAGTGCTGTTACATAATTTCCCATTCCAACCTGTAAATGATTTTTAAACTAAAATAACATTAGTTCATTTGTTTCTATTATGAGCAAGTATTTTGCATTTTGTATGTATTTTGAACTGGTTAATTATGAGTTTTGTCAACATAGATAGTCCAAATGTACATTTCCATTTATCTCAATATGGTACACAGCAGACACCTTACATTTGTTCCTTTCTTGCTGAATTAGGTGGTCTTCATCACAATCAAGATAAGAAAAACATTAAAAAACCCATTTTGGGCAGCTTTCTTCAAATTTCAAAGCCATCTAATTCCATTACTGGGGTTTTCTAGGAAAAAAAAGGTCAAAATCAAAAATAAAGAGCTTTTGCTCCCTTATTAATGGTATCAATGAAGTCTTTAGCAAAGCATCCCTTTAAGACTGCTTCACGACACACAACATAATTCACTGACAAGCTGAAGCAAACTTATTGCTTCACTTCACCTGCTCTGACACCCAACTTCCTCTTTGCATGCAGACTTCAGCACCCATTGCACATATCTACACTGACGACAGCTAGGGACAGAAGCATGGTATACAAATTCCTATAGAGGCACATCTACAGGGGACAATCTTTCCCAATGTCATATGCAACCTTCTCCTCTGAGAGACATTGACCTGCATGTGCACTCACACAGAACAGAGAGGCACAATGATTTTGAGCCACTTTCCTGTGTAAAAGTGATAATATGTAAGACTCACTGTTTTCTTCCAGGTGGCAGATGAAAAGAAACTGGCATCAGGGCCAGAAACTGCCAGTTTCTGCAGACTTGTCTCTGAGGGGAAAGTGCACGGTGAAACTTCCCCTTTGTAGCTACTAAATGATATATATGCAGAGGTCTGGCAAGCATAGAGCTGTGTTACACAGCCAACTTTCCTTATATTTTTACATTGCCACACTGGTGGGCACATGGGCTTTATTTGTAAAGATATCCATTGCCTCTCAAGACAACCACAGAGGATCTTTACTAGAACTGCATTTCAAGTAACTTTATCCCGATTTTTTTCCTGTGCTCCAAGTTATAACCTGCAAAAAAGTGCCTTAAATATATGAAATCATTCCAAGAATTGGAATATATTTTCAGAAAGGTAATCAGGAAATGATACTGCATTATAGGATCCTGGCCAGGATCTAGCATGTTATTTGCTATTTATCTCTTAGCCTGCCCACCCTCTTTTTCCTCCCACCTGGCTGATCTTGCCATATAAATGGAAAAAAAAGTTGATGGTGAATGGTTCAAATGAAATGAATTCCTCTCAACTGCCATAAACTGAGCTGAGGAAGCTCATATTTTCGGTTCCAGGCATCATGCTGTGTGATATAACTCAATATTTAGCTTGAAGCAGCAGCCTTGTAGCTTTAGCTAGAGCAAAACCAAAATTAGAATAAGCTACCTAAGGTTTATATCCTCTGTCGCTGTTGCTGGTATAGGCTGTGTATGTATTAATAATATTGATTTTGGCAAGAGCAGAGAAGACGCCCTTGTGAAAACAAAAATGACGTGGCTGGAGCTTCGCACCTGGGACAGGAAGATGTCGTCACAGTTAGATAACCTTGTGCTTTCAAAACCCAGCCTGCTGAAAGCCAGCTAAACACATCCTCCAGGCAATTTAAAAGTTCCTGGAAAGTTCTCCCAATAACAATCACATCATCCAGATAAACCCAACATGTGGCCCACTGAATATCTGCCAAAATCAAAGCCATTAGTTTTTGAAAAGTGCAAGGGGGGGCGGGGGGAATAGCAGAGACTGAAAGGCGTCATGCTGAACTGGCGGAATGAGATGAGGAATCTTCGGACAATGCTCTGGATGCCGTTCCACTTTTCCAGAAGCCAGGAAATATGTCGGAGGTAAAATAGCTGTTTTGCTGTATAGGAGAGCTTACTAGGTCTGTTAGCAGAGGCTGGGATTCCTTGACATGTGCCAGGGCTGTAAGGAAATGGCTCCTGCGTTTAGGATCTGTATGTACTGTATCTGCCCTGCTTTTTCAAGGGCATTGTTTAATATTCTGCACAAGTCCCCCTCTCTTGAAAATCAATAGGACTTTATAGATTATTAAAATAACTAGTTAACATTACCACTGGAGTCTGGTAAAAAGTGATTATCACAGCAATAGCCACTCCCTGTTTTGCATCCCCTCTCAACACCTTCCCAAATGAGAATTTATCATGAATTTGGACTTTCGGTGAAGCTATTAATCTTATTCCCACTTTCTCACATGTAGGAAAGTATTATCTGGAAAAAGGGTATTTCTTATTATCTTATATGGGAATGTCCTGGTGGCCCTTAGATGATGCAACCCAAACTCGGGAAGGAGAGCAGTACAGTTGCCTGATCTTGCTTCCTCCTTTAAACATTACTTTTCAAAGGACTCTTCAGATGCTGACAATCAAGGCCAAAAAAAATCCTGCCCACTATATCCCAGGGCTGGGTGTTTTTCCCCAATCCAAGTTTTATAGCTAGAATCTGAAGCATTGATTGGCTGAGATAAGCACCGCCTCTCCCTATGAGGCAAACATATGGACTGTAGGGAAGCAACTTATTGCTAGCAGAGCAGAAGGCCTATTTTCTGGTTATAGCTGGAGAAGAACAGGAGTTGAGTTTCTCCTCAATCTCAATCTCTGGCTTGCTTGTTTGTTGGTTTATTTAATAAGATCAATGCCCCACACCTGCAATCTTTTTTAAAACAAACCCAGAGCAGATTTTATGCCTTGTCCTAGGCTGGTTGAAATATGGAGACCATTTTCTTAATGTTAAATGCACCATGTTACAGTTCCTCATCTGGTGTTATTGAAATTAATATCACACGAGAGAGGTAGATATTAAGTTGCATCAATTTCACTTTAGGCACAAGTGAGGGATATTGTATTGCCAAGTAACTTTTCATCCTTCTTTTTATTATATAAGTGTGAGATAGAAGAGTAATGCAGTTCCCATATTCTTAGATGATCCTAGCTACGGCTCTCCGTGAAACCAAGTGAATGCAGCCTGTCTGTTTGAGGAACAGGTTTGGTGCTGAACTGAATTCTTTACAAGCTTATCTGTATAGTATATCACAGAATTCCATAACTTCTTCCTACCAGACCTAGAATATGTTTTCCCTGACGCAGACATGGAGAAGGCCTGTGGTGATTACTTAGGGGTAAGAGATACTTTGCACATAATTAGGACCAGAATTGGGAATCAGTACAGAACAATCTTTTATGGAAATTGATCGGGAACTATAGTCGAAAGCACGTAAAAATGCAAGTAGAAAAATAGGGACCACCACGGTGGGAAGGTAACAGCATTCCGTGCGCCTTTGGCGTCTAGTCATGCCGGCCACATGACCACGGAGACGTCCTCGGACAAGCGCTGGCTCTTCGGCTTTGAAACGGAGATGAGCACCGGCCCCTAGAGTCGGAAACGACTAGCACGCATGTGTGGGGGAACCTTTACCTTTACCTTTTTTTACAGAACAATCTTTTATGGAAATTGATCGGGAACTATAGCATCATTAATTCAAACCCAAGGCAGGAGAGATGATTTCTGAAATACCCTATGGATTTACAGTTCTTCCTACTCTCCTCTCACAATAGCTCAAAGTCAATGTATACCCAATTGGGCATAATTGGGCTTTTAAACACCTGATTACACAAAGCTGACTAAATTTGGGTGGCCTGTAAGGCATTGGGTTGAGATGCTTTAACAGCATATGAAAGTAGTGCACAGTTCCCTTGGACGTCAGCTACATTTCAACCCCATGCAAGTTATTAAAAAAAGAGTCCTAACCTTTTAAGCAGTGGTAGGATTCAGGTGGTTCACACCAGTTCGGCAGAATCGGTAGCTAATTTTTTGTTGCCCAGGGCCAGAATGGACTTCTGGAAGCAGCATCCACAGAGAGAACTGGTTGTTCACATATTTGAATCCCACCACTGCTTTTAAGGGGGGGGGGAGATCACAGTCATGAAAGGTTACATAATACAAGACATACCCCGATAAAAATCCTCTCTTGTCATTTGCCTTTTTATAGCAATGTTTTGGATGCTTTCACTTTTTCCCCACAGTAGATCCCCCCCAAACAATCACACACTCACACACACACGCACACACATACACACACACACGTGCACACCTGAAAAGACACAAATACAGATACACACCTGACAGTGCTCTGAAATGACTTACCTGATAAAAATCTCTTTCTGCCACCAGTTTGTCAGGCTTTCAAACTCTACGGATTGTTGGCAGAGCTAAAAATGGATGAAATGTCGTTTCTCCCAACAGGCTCCCTCTTTCCCTCCCTCCCTCCCACATCATTTCTAATGTTTGCCAATGCAAGGAAGCTGGTTTCGGAGAAAATTAAGCACTACTCTTTGCCAGTCACTGACAGAGAGAGGAGCCATGATTAAACATGGGCAAGGAAATTTTTGACAGCCGCCTCAAAACTGGTTCCAATGAAGATTGCATGTGGTTGTTTCAGGTTTCAAGGCAAGAGTGGGACATTCTGTTCAGCACACACAAGTTGATCTTCTGTGCTGGTGAGCTCTTGTTGTACCTTGAGAGAGTTTCACATCTTAAAATGTATTTTCTTTTTTCAAGTTTTGTCCTTAGCAACAAGGACACCACTGTATCTCCCTTTCAGTTTAACATTCAGCTCTTCCATCTACTGTACTGCGCTTCTCAAATTTAACAAGATTTAAATTTAAGTGTTTCATTTCTTTCTCAGGAGTATTAAGATAATGAATATGTGCTAAAATTTAATTAAAATTCACTAAACTAAGCTTGTGATATGACTTTGCACATTATTATAGGAGAAAATGGTGAATATCTGGCATGATGCCATATACTATTAGAAGAGTATTTGTGAGGAAATGGGCCTAAATGCATGATAGTAGGGTATGCATATTCTTCACAGGTATCATCTCCATTGCCATGAAGATTGTATAATAAACTCTTAATTATCTTTTTACATCAAACATGCCAAAGTACTATTCTGTTACTTGTTGGCCCTTTTGGTTAAATTCTTGGAGGATCTACTGTCTAGCATCCAGTAGTTCAATATTGTCTTAAATTCATATTTTCTGTGTTGGTTTTGAGTTATCCTATACTTCTGTATAAATGTGAGAGAAATATAGACAACTGCCCCAATAAAAAAGTTAATTTTATAACTGAGAATGAGACATGCTCATGAATGGTGAATGATAGGCCTGATGAAATTGATTAGAACAAACTGGGTGGAGTCTGAGCTGAGGAAATTGCATCTTTTCTCCTATATCATAACCCTTTTCTTCTTTCACCAATGATCATTACTATAGCAATGTTAATGCTAAATGTCTGTCATGAGTTTGGATGGGAAGACACTGAAGTTCTTCATGGATACATTGAAATGCTGTCCTCCAATCCTCGAGTCAGCACAAATCATGTTGGCATGAATTGCACTGCCGCAATGGTTGAGCCCTATTCTCCATCAGTAACCAGACCAGCAAATGATGGTGCTCATGATGGTGCTAAGTCTGCACGAAGAACATCACAGAATTATCTGATAGATCCAGACAGGATTATTAAAGTCCATATACCTGGATAGCTACAGGTAGTCTTTGTTTTACAACCATTATTGGGCCCTGATTTTTTGTCATAAATCAGGGCAGTTATTAAAGGTGTCACCACATAATCTGACTCAATTTTATGATCACATTTATGATAGTGATCATAAAAAAGTGAAAAATCATGGTTAGGTGAACCATATGTTTGTTAAATGAATCCAGCATATCCAATGGGCTGTCAAGAATTGTGGCCATGTGACTGTGGGATGCTGCCATTGGTCATCAATGTAAGTTGGTTGCCAACCACCTGAAATTCAGACACATGATTGTGGTGGTGGCACAACAGGCTATAATGCCTTCTTTCCGAGGCTGTTGCAACATTAAATTGTCATTAAGCAGCTATCAAGTTGTTAAGTGAGGACTACCTGTATTGTCAGCTAGATGGACCAATCATACAATTTGGAATCATCAGATTTAATTTCAAACAGAGAAATAAATCTTCAAAGAATCTGGCAGAGACCAATTCATCAGAATGGGCTTAAGATGAGCATTTTAGTGAATGTGAAGCTCTTGGCTACTTAAATTAATTTGCTTTTTACCTTTGGAACTTCAGAATTCTCAGTCTCTGCTACTCGTAGCTGGATGGAAGTATAGTTCCTATAATACACAAGATAGCCAATGGTTTAGTTGACTGGATAATCATCAATCAAAGGAGTGGAAGTGAGGAGCAGCTGTGGGAAGCTGTTGAGATGTGTTTTGGGATTTTTTCCAGTCTATGCACTGTGGAGTCCTTGATGTTCTCTGGCCTTGGTTGTTTGTGTGAACTCCACAATTCAACCCTTACTTACAGATATTCTCTTCTGTTGGAATCTAGCCACTGTCACACATTCTTTGATTCTTCTTCCTATACAATCAGGATTGTTGTGGTGGTTGGAAATATAAGGCTTCATTTTGTTTCAATGAATTTCTTAGTGACTCAGCATGCGGCTTTGCCAGAAAACATCCGGGGCATGATGAGATGTTGCAAATAAGCCCTTTCAAGTATGTGAGTTATTCACATTCTTCCTTCTTTTAAAAAGCCAGGAGAGAATATCCACAATCCGTTCCAGCAGCCAAGAATTATGGCCTAGGCCTCTCACACTTAAAGCATGTGCCTGCTTCCTTAATCTAGATTAATATTACATAATATGCCCCCTCCAAAGGCTATGATAAATGAGAGGTTTTTACAATATTGCACCTAATTTGTTTTATCTTTGATGTAAGGTGTCAGCTGATCATTATCACATTTCAAATATCTGCTCTGAAAGGAAGACACTTAGGATATTATTTAGGGGTAATAACACCAGGGAAGTTGGAAGACCTTAATCCTTTCACCCTTCATTTTTCTATTTGATTTGTCATTCTTTTTAGCACCATATTAAAACATCAGCATGATATTAATGGGGCATCTCCCAGAGAATATATAACAGCTAATTATGTTGCACTTGAACATACCAGAATTTGGTTTGGCTGGTTCTACTACATTTTCAGAAATAAAGAAACGGACATAGAAAAAGAGGAAAGTATATCTATATAAGCATTTCCCACCCTGTTGCCCTCCAGATGTGACAGATCTTCAACTTTCCAACTTCCCAAGCTAGTCAGTCTTGGCTATGTGACTAGCAATTCTAAAAGTTCCCCTCCCAATACATCTCAGGTCTCAGATTTTAGATGTTTATGAAACAATGCTTGAGCCATTCAAACTGTACACAATAGACAGAGAGGGTGAACTGGAAAGGAAGGATCAGGACAATTATAGAATCTCTACTATTGGTTTTTGGATATCCTGTTTTTAGTCTGTATTAATAGCAATAGCTCTTAGACTTATATACCACTTCACACTGCTTTACAGCCCTCTCTAAGCAGTTTACAGAGTCAGCATATTGCCCCCAACAATCTGGGTCCTCATTTTACCAATCTCAGAAGGATGGAAGGCTGAGTCAACCTTGAGCCTGTCACTAAAGAACTGCTAAACTGCTGGCAGCCAGCAATGAGCATAAGTAGCCTGCAGTACTGCATATGTTAAACTGCAAGATTCTTTTGCTTGCAAGTATTTCTTGACTTCCGGCCACTCATACAACTTATGATGCTTATTCTTCGGTGGTGAAATCTCTTTGAAACATTTATAAGCACATTCAGATATACATCTATAAATGATCTTAATTAATAATGGAATTTGTTTTTTTTCTGGGCTTGGAATTATGGGTTTTATCATACAGTCCAAATTGGATGGGATTAAAATCAAACAGTTTACAGCGTAAGACTTCATGCATTCATTTCCTCTTGCGATATTCAAATATAAACAAAGCAACAATTATTTCAGTATGACAATAGAGCCACTGCGCCACCATGGTTCTTTAACTTGAAGAACAAATTTCCAATTCTTTGAATAGCAGTTTCTATTACTCTACATATTTTGCATTTGTAGATTTTTTTTTAAAAAAAGTAAACATCTTTTTGTTTTAACAAATAATGTATATACCTAGCTCTATTTCAAATTAGGTGTTGTGTTTTAAAAACCTTTGGGTGAAAAAAGTCTGTGCATGTTATTTTTTTTCCCCATTACTTATTTCAGAGACCAAACTTGCTAATCCCATGTTGTTTCAGATCCAGCCTTACAAGATACATTTGGCTGAAAGGGGACGAGAACAAGCAACACAGTCAGCTTCCCGGATTTGGATTGATTTGGATTACCTTTCTGCAAACGGTTTATTGCATCAGATGTTAACCTGCCCTTAAAGATGGATGGAGCATTCACAACTTCTGGAGGCAGGTTGTTCCATTGTTCTGTCAGGAATCTCAGTAGTATTGTGCTTGATGGAAGCAAATGTCTGGCCTTGGTGGGATTATGTACTTCCTACATACAGTATACGAAATTGTTGCTATTGAAGGTAGATTTGATCACTTTCCCCAGTGATTAGAAAGACCCTATTGCCAAATAAATGAAAGCAAACCACAAACAGTGTTAGAAGATGTCAGCTTGATCTTATTCTTTCTCCAGATTTCCTTGCTATAACACTGGCATGAAAATAAGTTCTGTATAAACCTTCCTTCCTTCCTTCCTTCCTTCCTTCCTTCCTTCCTTCCTTCGTCTGACTGAAGAAATTGGCACATAATGTTTTCAAATCATGTAGTCAATATTTCTGACTGACTGGGACCATGCACATTTATTTGGATATCCATGACACTTACTTTCACGTAAATGCTGCTAAGGATCAAATTATTAAAGTAGATCACAATATTTGGAATGTAGATAAATCCATCCAACTGGCAAAGGCCTGAGATAACTTTCCAGCCATTCCCAAAGCTCCTCCCCACTCCCATCTTATGGCGTCTGTAGACTTATGGATTTTTACATGGCTCATTAAGAATATGTTAGCTTTTGGAAACCTATTGTGATGATTGGGGGGGAATGTTGGCTTTTCAGCAGGAGAATCAAATGGAAAATAAGGGTGTACTACAATTTTACAAGTCTCTTGGAAATTTCAGCTAAAAAGATCAAGGGAAGTTGAAATAGCTTTTTTTTTCCTCATGGAAAAGACTAAAAACCATTTCAGTTTTGTTTCTTACTTTAGAAGGGGCACAAAAATAAACTAAAAATGGGCACAGGGTAAAGATCACTGTAAGTACCAGCATGAGAAGTTAGGGAACAATAAAGTGTTTGATGCATGATAATCTAAAAGTTATTGTCATTTTATAGGTGTGTTGCTTCATGGACCCACACCTGCCACATAAATCTGTGTAGTGCAAATCCATGCTCCTAGCAGCTTGTTTACAAATACAGAAATCAGGGGTGCCAGACCAAGCATATATGGCTTTTCCATCCAATTATTTTTCCCCCCTAATGGGATAATGATTGAGTAGGGAAAAAAAATGCAGGGCTAGCCCCATAGAACCCCTTGACTTGGAATAGCAGTGGTTTTATAGGCATCCATAAAGCACCATCAGAGTTCTACTCAAGTTTCTTGCTATATTTCAATGCATGCCAGGGTATTCTTTAGTCAGGCATTGTTGTGCATTTTCCAAGAGTGATGCTCCACCTTCCCCTTTGACATTTAAAGGGACCTTGAGTTGAACTTCTCAAATTGCATTGCAAAACTGTTTGGAGCAATGGGATGCCAATAGTCAGTCCTGGACAGATCAGTTCCACTCAGTTAGTAAGGGAATTCACACACTAGTATTGTAGCCCTGTAGCGTCAAATCATGGAGGTAAGTATGCAAATTTTCAGTGTATTTTTTTAAAGAAAGGGGAAAAAGAGAATGGATAATGGTAGCCCCCTATGACTCTGTATGCAGACTTTGATTTACAGAGGCAACAGATTCTTGGCAGATGATTGGATGAAAAAATATACAGTATATATAAGAGGACTATTCTACCTCTCTGCCCAGTTTATTGTTCTTGAAAGCTAATACCTGGGTTAGATGAACCTTTAGATTAGGGTGACCAACCTTGGCAACTTTAAGACTTGTGGACTTCAATGTCTAGAATCCCCCAGCCAGCATACATAGCTGGAGAATTCTGAGAGTTGAAGTCCACCAGTCTTAAAGTTGCCAAAGTTGGACAGCCCTGCTTTAAATGTAATCCAAAGTTCCTTATGCCACAAAGTTATCTTCTTTCTAGAGACTTTCACCACCCAAACAGAAATAATATAAGTGGCCTTTTTCTGAGTGGAACTAAGATTATAATAGAGCTTTCCTAATGTCATCCAGATATTTTTATTTTATTTTATTTATTTTTATTACATTTATATCCCGCCCTTCTCCGAAGACTCAGGGCGGCTTACAAGCTTAGCAGTAGCCTTCATTCTATGTATATGCCTGCTTGTTAGGGCTTTCACACACACCCCCAAGCGGCATTATTACAAAGTCAGCTTAATTGCCCCCAACAATCTGGGTCCTCATTTTACCTACCTCGGAAGGATGGAAGGCTGAGTCAACCTTGAGCCTGGTGGTATGCTGGTAACCAAAGTGCAATCACTTTGGTTACCAGCATACCAATCATTATGTTGCCCAGCCTGATACCTTCCTGATTCAACATATCTGGAAGGCACCCACTTGGGGAGGGCTGCTGCAATATATTCCTTTCAAGCCTCTGTTTTGTGAACCAGGTACACAACTCTTTAGCAGCCAGCTAGAAAGAATCAAGGGTGTGGAGGAAAAGAAAGAGCAATGCTTGTTCAATAGAAAATAACACAACACAAAAGAAAAACAAGGAGGTGGAATGTAAAGAGAGCTGACTGAATAGGCTCAGGCTGACATCATGAATTCCTTTGTTCAAATGCTTTGTTCCCAATGGATACATTAATTACAAAGACTTTACTCCACTGGTGTTATGTCCTAATTAAAATTAGGCTGCATATGTCATTGTTTCTGAGAGTCTTTGGCCTCAGGGCTGGAGTAAAACTCCACATGTTTGCAATACAATGGAAAGAAGTGAGGTGGTCAGAGGGAGAGAGGGAGGGAAAAAGGGACCTTGAAGCCTGCTCAGAGTTTGGAGCTCAGTTTTGGGATATATAAAAATCCTCCAGCCAGTATGTTGTCAGCATAGACAATTCATGGCATGTGGCAACTGATGCTTAACTTAGCCAAACTCCACATTTATTTATTTCAGGAAAGGAGAGTAGAGGGCTCTATTTTTTAATGCTTTCCTGATTTTGGCTCATCAGTTTTTATGTTCTCCTTCCCATTGCGGTCTATGGCACCTGTCTCTGTAATAAATTAAGTGTCCAGCCGCCTTTAATGAACCCCAGGGGAAGAAGCTGGAAAGTTATTGCAGGGTGACATGTCCTTTTGACAACAGATATGCCCAGGAAACACGCACTCATTAAAATCTGTTAGTTTTATGATAGGAGCTGATCCATGACTCAGCCAGTGGGTTTAAAAATATTTGCATTTAACAAACACAGACACACTTAATGGGTGGGGAGAAGGATGATTAATTCTGACATCACAGGAGCAAGTTGTTAAAATATGTAGTTGGATGAATGGGGAGTGGGGGGAGATTACTTTAGATTGCTGTGAATTTTTCTCTGGATGCTACCTGAAGAGGAGTTTTGTTAGCTATTGTTGCAATGGAATAAGCAGTCACTTCCCAAGGCTTCAGCTGGACCAGGCAGAAAGAGATTTTGTTCAAAAATGAACAAGACACTCAGTTCAGGCAGGTGACTGGTTATATGTTTCCCAAATATTTCCAGTGGTGCCCTTTGCTGCTAATCCCATGTTGTAGTGTGCCATGCCATTTTGCAAAATGAGAATCTTTTGATAAATACTGAATATATGTTTTGACCACAAAGCATCCTTTTTTGCAGAACCCTGCAAACCCCAAACCACATGTTGGGTTTCTGTTTTTGAAAGGTGAAGCTTTCCAGGAGTTTTGGGGTGGGAGGCACAAAGAAGCTGGGAAGAGAAGAGATAAAAGGAACATGTAGTTCAGTGTGATCTCCATGGCTTTGCATGGAAACAATTCCTGCAAGTTTGCTACTTTTTTGCCTGTTTCTGTTAATCCTGTAATTCCGAGAAATGTGTTCAGCTTGTTCCAATCTTACCCATAGCGACAAAATGGCTGAAAGCAAGAAGAGATGTCCCCCTGCCTCTTTTGTAACCTTTCTCTCTTTTTACTGGATCCATCCTCAGGGTGTTTTAAACTTTGCACTTGCTTCCCTGTTGTTCTGGAGTGTTTGCATGAACTCCATGAACCTCATCATGTGTGCTGGTGTTTATGTTGACACAGGCAGCTTTGCAAGTCTTCTGTTTGTCTTGCCACCGCATCTATATGGTTTGGCAGGAGCCCACAGCTTGGTTTCTACTGCTTATAAATAAGCACCCCCCATGCATACACTTCAGCACCAAACTTTTTTATGTATCCAGTCTGGGCTTCCTTCTCTGCCATAGCTAATATGGGCTTGCATCTGTAGCTTTGCTGGGAGTCTGTTGTGCAGGTAGTTAGCTTAATTCATTACTTCTCCTCCCAGAAGCTGCCAGTTCTGCATCTTCCAATATGCTCCTCATTATTTCAGTTAGGGAACAATTCTTCATCTCTGCCATACCCCTTTTGTTCTGGGGTCAGGTTGCTGTAGTTTCATGCACAATCCTTTGCTCTTTTTTTAAAGGTACATTTGTACCTGGTATGTAATTACCCCCATTGACTGTGTGCAATATTTGGGCATTATCTGAAAGAGCCACAAAGCCTTTGAAAAGTTTCTAGCACTTGATTCTTTTTACTCTGTCTATGGATGTGAGGAAATAGTTGTTTCCACCCAGTGGCATCTGAGGAAGTGGGGTAAAGTCAGCATTGGTAGGATGATAGATGGAGCACTGCGTCACAAGTTGTACTGTTTTTGAACATGGGAATGACACTGATGCATGTACAAAAGGGGCAGAGCTTGCAACATTGTGCTCCATCTGCCATCATGCTGATTGTGATACCTCCAGAGAATGCTGCTATTTATGGTGATAAGCACTGGCTCACAGAAGCCACTGGGTACTACTAGCTCTAGTAGCTTTTTTGTCTTCTTAATGTCTTTCATCTTTATACTTTATGCACACCTGGATTGACTTATATGTGCCAAATTCCTCAGCATGCTGGCTGAGGAATTCTGGGAGTTGAAGTCCACAAGTCATAAAAGGGCCAAGTTTGAAGACCCCTGGATTAAACCTTTCAAATTACAAACAGCATCTCACTGCTGGCCTCAGATTGATAGACTAAACTAGACTAGACTAGACTAGACTAGACTAGACTAGACTAGACTAGACTAGACTAGACTAGACTAGAATAATAGAGTTGGAAGGAACCTTGGAGGTCTTCTAGTCCAACCCCCTGCTCAGCCAGGAAACCTTATACCATTCAGACAAAAGCATCACAGCACAAATTCCACCACTTTTTGACATCACATTGCATGTACAAAAGAGGTGGCCCTTTTGTCAGGATGCTTTCATTATTGTATCTTCTTTTCCCCTTTTACAGTCACCACTGTCTTTGCCCCCTTTCCCAGTGCTATAAATGCATTTTTTGTGACTGCAGCATTTTATTGCTTGCATAACAATGGTTGCCATTAAATCTCACTCTCATTTCATCCTTTCTCTGTGATATAGTTTACTGAGAACAGACTAGACATCAGATCTGTTAAACTGAGCATCTTTTGTCTAATGTGCAATGGAATCTTACAGAACCACTCTCAGCTGAAGACATTTTGTCCATTTGTCAAGTAAATGACAAATTTATGTTAATTTTGTTCAACAAAACTTTCTTTCTCTTTAATACAATTAGAGGCTGCTGCAGAATTAAAACTGATGCCATTGATGACCAGTACATTACAATTCATTACTCTTATCTATCTTCTTTGGGGCCTATTTTTATACTGGCTGATATGAGTCATTACTTTTGGAATGCATTGTAACAGGTTTGCTTTCTCCTTTTCTTAGGACAATTGGTTTGCAAATTATCAAAATCCTTTGCATTCCTCCCCCCACCCCAATGGCTTTGCAAACAATTTTTTGACCATATCTTGCTCTCCTGAGCCATGCGGATTACAACCTTGCCACCAATTACTCATAACATTAGCCCTTCCTTTCTCTTCCATTTTCTACTGCATGTATCACAGCTTGTAAACTTCTAGGCAATGAATTTAAAATGAAAACAAATAGCAAATGTTAGCTGCAAAAATAAACTTGCAATATTCTTTATATGAGTTATATGAAGATTTAGACTCTCTCCCCTTCTCTCCCAGACGGTTATTGAATAGCTTTTGAAAATACTTATCTCAAAGCCTGGATATTTTCTCATATAAGTCTGAGAGGATTTTTCAAATGTCTTTGGCTAGATCTAAATTCTTTAAAGGCACAACAGCAGAGTCACCACCAGGCAAATCACCCCAGCTCCTCTACCATTTGCAATGTCCCTGTCTCTTTTCTTCTATGGGTTTCTCCTACCCAGCATGAAGGCAATTCCTTGAAACTTCAAGAGCACTGAATGATCGACCAGAGGGAGAATTCTGGTCCTTCCAGCTGCTTCATGTGTAAACACTCCCTGATTTCATTTTTGAAACTTGTCTGCTTTCATTTCTATTGTTTCCTTTAGCTGCTCAGTAGACTCACAATTTCTCTACTCTGCAACAAAATTCATTGCACATGTACTGCAGTTATTGGGGCTCATAACTCTATAGATCACTGACATGTTTCTCTCTCTGTGTGAATGTTCCTGAGAACATGTGTGTGAGAATTTAATGCAAGCAAAGATAATTATAAAATCTTCCAGTCAGGTTCAGGCCTGGTTATGGGACAGAAATGGCTTTAGTCACACTTCTTGATGATCTTTGGCAAGAGCAGGATGGGGTTAGTGGAACCATCCTCACTCTTCTTGACCCCTCAGTGGCTTTCGATACCATATGCCATGGTATCCTTTTGTGCTGGCTATGGGGACTGGGGCTGGGTGGCACTGCTCAGCTCCTATCTCCAAGGCCATTTCCAATCAGTGTTAATAGGGAGTAAGAGGTCCAGTTCGTGGGGCCCTAAGAATGGCCCATGTAACACCAGTGCTCTGCAAGCCACATTGGGTCCTGGTTTGCTTCTGGGTGTACTTCAAGCTGTCAATAAAATCACCTTATAAGCCTTTCATGGTTTGGGTCCAAGCTACTTGGGGGACTATCCAATCCCATTGGGATTGGCCCTCCCTGCCCGTGCCAGCAGAAGAGACATTCTCTGTGTGCTGTTACATCAGCCATAGAGTATAATGTAGTGCATATTGTGCTGCCACCATGTGGTTGTTTGGGAAACTATAACATTTATGTTAATTTGTTCAGCCAACCCCTCCCATTTGTGACATACTTCCTCCTTCTTACCCTGAATGTTCTATCACTTCCTGCCACCACCTCACATGCGGTGGTCTCTACATGCAGTCTCTCATGGTAGGAACATTACTGTCTTTTGACCTTGAAATACCGTCCATTTCGTCATCTACCACACCTTGTCTGTTGTAATCTTCTCTGCATGTAAATAAAGGTCCTTCTGGATGATTAAAAGGTAATTTCATGAGTTCTGCTATCTGGCAAAGGCTGTTAACAGTGATAGTATCTGCTTATACAGGCCAGGCACAGGGGTCTCAGCAAGGGGATAAATCATGAAACAACAGTCAGAGTCAGAATACTGTGGACCCCGTAAACCCGATTATTGTGGCTGGTGGAATTCAGGAGGGAGGCCTTCTCTGCCATTGCACCTGCCTTGTGGAACATCTGTCCCCCCTCCCCCAGTGTGAGGTTGGACCTGGCCCTCCTGACCTTCTGGAAGAGCCTAAAGGCTTGGCTCTGCCAGTTAGCTTGGGGCTGTAATGGGGGGAGGAGTACCACAGTGGAAGCAGTTGATCGATTAACAACAGATCCCACCTCTCCTCCATCCTGCTTCCCCCCCCCACACACACCCATCTTTTAACTGAGCCATGAATTTCTGGATTTTGTACTAACTTATTTATGTTCTTAGTTTATATAGTTTTATTTTATTTTTTAGTGATTATAAAGCCGCCCAGAGTTACCTTGAAGTAATATGGGCAGCCTATAAGTTTTATAAATGAATGAATGAATGAATGAATGAATGAATGGAAAGAAAGAAAGAAGAAAGAAAGAAAGAAAGAAAGAAAGAAAGAAAGAAAGAAAGAAAGAAAGAAAGAAAGAAAGAAAGAAAGATTCTGTTATGTATGGGGTGTGAGCAGCAGCTCTGCAGGTACCACCAGGTGGCGCTGTGCTGTGGCCTGATTGGCTGAAGGGTTTTCGGTGGGAGATATGGATGGATGGATTGGCCAGAGTGATACCTGGCTAGGTATATATGGGGTCCAGGTAACCCCCTTTGTTCAGTACGCGCCTACCACTAATAAAGAGCTGACATGCGGTACTCATCTTTCTTCCTTGCCATGCAGTCCAGAACCCACTACACAATAGATTCCTTCACAGGAAATCCATTACAGAAAAAAGCAAAGCTTAGCACCTAACTGACTACATCCTACTAGAAAGAGAGCAAGGATGCCTGTGAAGAAAGACAAATCTAAATGACTTCAAAGTAGCAATCACGTAAACAAGCAGGTAGATTAACAGATAAATAGGGTTACAGAATATATAATTAATACTATGTACACTCCTGATATTCCCTTATGGTCAGTAGGTCCAGAGATGTTGAGGAGTCCATGTCATAGCTTTCATATCTCCAAAAGAATGAAGATCAAGTAGAATAACCACGTAAAAATCTGATTATACCTCATTATGATTTTCCATTAGTGTGAAGAGGACATGGCAGTAACAAATTGTACAGATGAATTTCTGTAGCTGTCAAGAAACTGCTAAGACATGACAAACTTTTTCTCTCCAGAACCAAAATGATGAAAGATTGCGAAGCAAATATTATAAGAGGAGAGTTTTCCCCCCCATCTGAATGTTTATTTTTACTACATTCTTCATCAAGCAGTTGTATTCCATGCTGATTCCATTCACTCGACGTTCAAGATCTGAAAGCTTTAGAAAGAAAAAAAAACTTTGTGTGTTTTGTTTGACTTTGCCCCCCCCCAGTGATCCTAAAATATTCCCAAGAGGGAGAATTACTCATCTTCACAGATTCCATAAAATTCCCTTCTAAATTCTAGAAGCTCAGGACAAGTGTCTATGTCTGCTTGCATGTGTGTTCACACATTTATATGGTTATTACTCACATTCACTTTTTTAAAAAAAGAAAAATAAACTTTTCTCATTTTGCCGAAAAAAAGCAGAAGCACATTTCATAAAGCCAATGAAGCAGACTACTAACAGATCTGAAGTCAGAGTACTTATAAAACGATTGCAGTGAAGAAGTTGTAGATGTTTTATAAGAATTGCCAGATGTGGTGGGGATTTTCAATAGGAGGAGAAATAAGAATATTCCCCCCCCCCCTTTTTTTGCCATGTTAGAGAAGTTGCACACTCAGAGACTAAAGAATGACTAAATGTAAAACTCTCCTACTGTCAAATTCCTAGGAAGGGTGGGAGACATTTTGCTGCTTTTACCTGCTTTCTCATTTCCTTCAGCTATCCGACTTCGTGATGTCTTGAAGCCATTTGACTGTTCTCACAGGGGGTGCCAGAGAAGGATTTGGTAAACCACAAAAAAGCAAACTGGTAAAGGTCAAATAAATCATGAGAATGCAGGATAAAGTTTTGCTTACTTTTTTGGAGGCTATATTTGGAGGGAAATAGGATCTGCTTATGTGAATGCACATCTATTAAATGTCTGGGAACTTTTTGATGGCTCTCAAATAAAAACTTGGAGAGGAAAGAAATACCAGTGTTGGAATGAGCCAGCAAGTATACAGTTTAGCATATTAGGAAAAGGAATTTTGACAGAGTTTATGCAAGAAATTCCACCCCTTCTCTAGCTCTCTATATCTTCAGACCTATTCAGTGTTATTCACAATTGATTTCTGACATTTTTACCTCTTATTTCCTTGAGAAGCTTACACCTTCCCATTTTATCATCAGAACAACTTTGGAAGGTAGATCAGACTAGGAGATGGTTCTGGATCTATGGAAATCCAGCAAGCTCCATAGCTAATGGAGGATCTGAATTCAACATTATCCAGTCTTGCTGTACTCTGGAATGAGACCCCTTGTGTTGTGGAGAAAACGACTTTCTGATTCAGGAAACCTCAGAAGAATATAGGATGGCTGTGTTCTTTGGGAGAGATTGAGAAGAACAGGATACCCTTGGGGAAATATAACCAGAGGGCTCTCTTCAAAAATCGTATGAATCTGTTCATTATCATCCACACATATAGAACATACAGTAGATTGGGTTTAAATTACAAGAAGGCAAATTCCAGTTGAATATTAGCAAAAGAGCAATTTGATATTGGAACAGGTTACTTAGAGCAGAGGTCCCCAACCTGTAGGCCTTGGCCCACCACCAGGCCATGGCCTATTTGAAACTGGGCCGCATGAGTGGCAGGCTGGCGCACATGCTTCCCCACTTGTGTGAGTGGTGCCTCGAAGCTTCTCTCTTGTGTGAGTGGAACTGCGCAGGTGCGTGCACCGGTCTACCACTCATGGTGCCCAGTTCTCCTCTCCCCCCACCAGCCAGGCTGCCAAACTGCAAAGGTTGGGGACTGCTGACTTAGAGCAGTGATATTCTTCCTATTGCTAGATAGGTTCAACAGAAGCTGTATGGTCATCTGTTGGGAGTGGTTTAATTTGGATTTATCCACTGAGTAGATTGATGGACTTAGTAGCCTACATAGCTCAAGCCATGGTATTTACTGCTTTTACAAATATGGATATTAGTCAGCATAAAAGAAGAGAAGTTGAGAGGCAAGATTGTTTTGCTCTTTAAATCATAAACAGTATACCCTAAATTTCTAGGTGTTGTAAAATGATGAAATGAAAGAGAACAACGACACAGTCTTGAAATTATAACTGCACTTTTTTTCTTTTGTATTTTAACATTCTAATGAAATCTATTAGAAAAGAAATTGTTTTTGATTTTTCAGTATGTAAGTTTCAGTTTCATCATATAGTTATGAAGAGTGCAGAGAAGACCAACAAAGATGATTAGGGGACTGGAGGCTAAAACATATAAAAGACGGTTGCTGGAATTGGGTATGTCTAGTTTAATAAAAAGAAGGACTAGTGGTGACATGATAGCAGTGTTCCAATATCTCAGGGGTTGCCACAAAGAAGAGGGAGTCAAGCTATTTTCAAAGCACCTGAAGGCAGGACGAGAAGCAATGGTTGGAAACTAATCAAAGAGAGAAGCAACCTAGGACTAAGGAGAAATTTCCTGACAGTTAGAAGAATTAATCAGTGGAACAACCTGCCTCCAGAAATTTTGAATGCTCCAACATTGGAAGTTTTTAAGAAGAGATTGGACAGTCATTTGTCTGAAATGCTATAGAGTTTCCTGTCTGAGCAGGGGATTGGACTAGATCAGGGATAGGCAACCTTGGCTTTTTTATGACTCATGGACTTCAATTCCCAGAATTCCTCAGCCAGCATGGCTGGCTCAGGAATTCTGGGAGTTGAAGTCCATGAGTCATAAAAGAGCCAAGGTTGCCTACCCCTGGAGTAGATGTAGAAGACCTCCAAGTTCCCTTCCAACTCTGTTATTGTATTGCATTGTATTGTATTAATATCTCCAGCAAATTTCTTTAGTTGAATAATCTTTAATTCAATCTTTTTTTTAAAAAAGGATAATGGAATCATGGAGTTGAAAGGGCCTTTGGATATCATCTAGTCCACTCTCCCCACCCAGGACAGGAATCCTCAGAATTTCCCAAACAGCTGTTCAACCTTTGCTCAGTGATGAAGCATCCACAACTTTTAGAGACAGAGGCTATTCCACTGGTTAATAACTTTTAAGTTAGAAAATTCCTCCTTATTTTGAGTTTGGATTTTCTTTTGGAAAGCGTCCATTGATTTGTTCATGTGCTACTCTTAAGAGCTATGGTGAATAAATTCATGTCTTCTTCTCTGTGACAGCATTTTTAAGTATTAGAAGAATGCTATCGTGTCTTCCTTTAGCTTTCTCTTATTTATGTTAAACGTCTCCATTTCCTTTAGCAGTTCTTTTTAGCTTTTAAGCCCCCTTCACTCTTCTTTGCATTTTTCCAGTTCACAAATACCCTTCTTGTATTGCTGTGACCAGAACTAGACATAGTATTCCAGGTGTGGTCAGACCAGCACAGCACAGAGAGGAACTATCAATTCCCATGCCATTTCTCTGTTGACAGCTCACAATTGCATTAATTCTTTTGGCAGCAGAGCATCCTGCTAGCTGATGCTTGATCTGTGGTTGACCAGAACACACAGAACCTTCTCACATGTTAGTACTGCTGAGCCAGATACTACCTATCAGATACTCAAATTTCTGGGCTTTTTTTTTTGTACAGAACTCTATATATCTTGCCATTGAACTGCAGCTTATTGGACAGCGCCCAATATTTGTCAATCAAGTTCCTTTCGAATCTTGAGCCTCCTTTCTGACACCTCAGAAAACCATCCCTGCTCTTCTTTTTCCTCGGTGCCTCAGTAATTGCCAGGCTCTGCCGACCTGCTGAATGGTCTTGTTTTGCAGTGGTTCATTCTCATCAAACCCTACCTTCAACCTCTAGCCATTTCTCAAGCTAACCATTTCTCTCTTGCCTCTCCCCATTTCACCACAGAGTTTAAGCATCCAGTTACGGGAGCCTGGATCTTCTGGTATGCATTCCATTTATATTTTTTTCTCTTCCAACACTCTTCCAGCTGCCCTAGCAACATATAACCTGGGTTAAAGGGATTAGGAAAAGTAAAAAAAAATATGTTGAGACTCTAGAAAGGGTGAAGAGAAGACCAACAAAGATGATTATGGGACTGGAGGCTAAAACATATGAAGAATGATTGCTGAAATTGGGTATGCCTAGTCTAATGAAGAGAAGGACCAGGGGTGATATGATAGCAGTCATCCAATATTTGAGAGAAGAGGGGGACAACCTATTCTCCAAAGCACCAGAGGGCAGGACAAGAGGTAATGGATGGAAGCTCATCAAAGAAAGATCCAACTTGGAACTGAGGAGAAATTTCCTGACAGTTAGAACAATTAAGCAGTTGAATGGCTTGCCTCCAGAAGTTATGGGTGCTCCATCACTAGAGATTTTTAAGAAAAGATTGGACAGCTATTTGTCCAGAATTTCATAGGGTCTCCTGCTTGAGCAGGAAGTTGGACTACTAGAAGACCTCCAAGATCCCTTACAATTCTGTTATTCTGTATTCTATTCTGTACACTTTATTCCCAAATTGCCATCTCCCATCATATTATCTTTACAATTTACAGAGGCTTTTAAATGCAACAGAGGAATAGTGGCTAGCATTCTGGAAAGCCTTCAGAAAATGTTAATGCTTTTGTTTATTTTACTTTTTTCTAACCATCAACATTGCCTCACATAGCTTACCATCATAGCCACTTCTCAGCATTTTTTCCCTCTGAGCCACCAAACAAATGCACATAAATACATTGAGGGATTGGGAAGGGAGAAGATTTCCTGAGATTAAGACAATGCTTTATTTCTATTATGGGAAAAAATGCATAAAATGCAGAGATTCTAGAATCCTCAAAGAAGAGATGAGCAGTAGAAAGCCAGGGATTTGGATTGGGCAGAGGAATTTGTGGGCAAGAGGGAAGAACAATTTGAATCTATTTCTAGCTTGAGACTTCTTCCCCAACCAGTTAAGTGGCCATGAATCTGCTTATAGTGAAATGTCCTCACTCATGTTGAAGAAACTATTGAATTCCAGAACAGGTGAGTCTGAAAAGTAGATTTGCTGGATTTTTTTTTTGGTCTGTGTGATATGAGAGGATTTTTGTTCATGAAAAATTGGTGGCATCTCAGAGGGCATGGCAGGGATTACATTATGCATCTTGCACTCTTTTTCTGGTTAACTGGAAGTTGCACATGAATCAACTCATAGTGTTTCTTGCATGCTCCTTCACTTTCAAGATCAGGAAAAGAGACAACTATCACAGGCTAATTTCTCATTGTTTTATGCAGTACAAAGGCTCTTGGTACACTGCCTTTAGAAAAATGTACAGCTTTGTATAACTTCGGTTGCATATCAGAAAAAATAAGTAGGAATTATGAATGATGGTAGGAGTACTAGTACGTAACAATGTTTAATATTTGTATAGGATTTCAGACTGTGCAGAATAGTTATTATACGTTATATCTGAAATCTTTACTACAGTCCAGTTAGTCCAATTGATAGAGAAAGTCTGCGTTCCCTGCAACTTTTCTGGTCTTAGAATAATATATTTTTGGAGATATACTGAAACAGATTTTATTTTCCTGGGCTCCAAGATCACTGCAGATGGGGACTGTAGCCAAGAAATTAAAAGACGCTTGCTCCTTGGGAGGAAAGCCATGTCAAATCTAGACAGCACACTAAAAAGCAGAGACATCACCCTGTCAACAAAAGTGCGTATAGTCAAGGCGATGGTCTTCCCAGTTGCAATGTATGGCAGTGAAAGCTGGACCATAAGAAAGGCTGAGCGCCAAAGAATTGAAGCCTTTGAACTATGGTGCTGGAGAAGACTCCTGCGAGTCCCTTGGACTGCAAGGCAATCAAACCGGTCAGTCCTAGAGGAGATCAACCCTGACTGCTCTTTAGAAGGCCAGATCCTAAAGCTAAAACTCAAATACTTTGGCCACCTAATGAGAAGGAAGGACTCACTGGAGAAGAGCCTAATGCTGGGAAAGATTGAGGGCAATAGAAGAAGGGGACGACAGAGAATGAGGTGGCTGGATGGAGTCACTGAAGCAGTAGGTGTGAGCTTAAATGGACTCCAGAAGATGGTAGAGGACAGGAAGGCCTGGAGGAACATTGTCCATAGGGTCGCGATGGGTCGGACACGACTTCGCAACTAACAACAACAACAGAAACATACAAAAATAAGAAATAGACAGTGCAGGCAAACTATAAACTGGAAAAGAGGAAGGATAACAAAATCCCAAGTTGAAACTTGGGTCAAGCAAGCTTGGGTTGAGCAAGAGAGAGACATCAAGGAGACAAATTAAGGAAATAAACTTTACCTAGCCAATAGCTAGGCAAACTCATTAACCTGAAGTAATGTGGTGTTCTGCTTGGGGCAAGTTAAATTATTGTTAAAAAATAAACAGACAAAGAAAAGTAGAATCATCTGAAAAAGCCAGCTGGCTGCTACACCTTCAGAAAAGAGCTATCCAGTGGCTGTAAGTGTGAAGGAGCGAAAAAGAAAGAGAGAAAGGGTTTCTCTTGATCTCAGAGATGATAATAAATTAACCAAATGTAATTGTAGTTTTAATGTTGCTAAAAGGTTGACTGTTACCATCACTATTGGGTGTATAGTCAATCATGTAAGCAAATCAATAATTTAGAATAATCATTTTTTTCCCCAAATGGAGTATAGATAAATTAAAAATCGAAAACTTCACACTGAGTACTATATAATTATGCACAGTGTAAAAATACAATGTGGAAAGGTTTCTTTTCCTCTCTTCTATTCAGTTTCATCCAGCGGAAGGTCGAAGGTCAGTAGAACTTTTAAAACACAAAAGAGGACTTCTTCACAATGACCCTGGATACATTCTGGAATTGTCCATTACAAGAGACAGCAATGGGAGCAATTGGTTAACTTTTAGACAAGACCAGACAAATTCTTGATGGTTATTTGCTATCTCTGATGTATAAGGGTGTCTGTGTGTGTGTGTGTTCAAATGTGTATTTCTAGGAAGTGTGAGGCTGCTATTGCCTTTTTGTGGGCTTCCTGCAAAAATCTGATGGGAAATAGACTGCTGGCCTAAGTAGGCTATAATCTGTTTTTCACCTGTTCTATAAAACCAGCACTTTAGAAGTTTGAATGGGAGTCAGAGGCCTTGCAATCTATCAGAGCAAGGAGACTCGCAGATTCCAAATACTTTGCACTCCCAATTCTTGTGCATGAGTTTCCATGTGTCACTTGTTCATGGTACACAAAAACTGAAAACTGATTAAATGCCTGAGAGCTGGAGGGACACAAAGGAAAGCTAGGCATTGCTCAAGATTTCACCTAAATGTCTAATAGAATTTGAATGGAAAGATGCACATATGTTCTAAAGAGAGTGGCTAAAAACTACTATTGGGCCAGTGATGTTACATCAATCAATCCTGAAACTGGAAAGCATCGTATGAGTTTGGAGATGGGTGCAGCTTACAGCTTGGTTTACCACAATCACTTTTATTATGCATGGAATTTTTACACAAATAAGGTCCCTGTGATGGGATATTTATTTAGTGAGCAAACCCATTTTGTTTGCCACTCCATGCCTCAGGGATATCAGTCCTTGGAGGGGACTGCTGATAGCAAGTGCTGGATGTTGTTAATATGGCAGGCATTTGGATGCCAGGAAAAGGGGAAGAATCTTTCCTCTCCAACATATGACCATCCAGTAGGGAATGAGAGAAGTGACCTGGGACACTTTGGAATGATGCACAGAAAGCAGAATTAGGCTATCCGTACCTGGAATTTGGTACCCCTTCATGGATTACTGCCTTGTCGTGGCGAAGGGGCTTGCGTAATTCAATGAAGCTATGAGCTATGCCGTGCAGGGCCACCCAAGACGGACAGGTCATAGCAGAGAGTTCTGACAAAACATGATCCACTGGAGAAGGAAATGGCAACACACTCCAGTATCTTTGCCATGGAAACCCTATGGACAGTACCAAAAGGCAAAACGATATGACGCTGGAAGATGAGCCCCTCAGGTTGGAAGGCATCCAATATGCTACTGGGGAAGAGCAGAGGGCTAGTACTAGTAGCGCCAGAAAGAATGAAGCGACTGGGCCAAAGCCGAAAGGACGCTCAGCTGTGGATGTGTCTGGTGGTGAAAGGAAAGTCCAATGCTGTAAAGATTTTTTCTCCATAGGAACCTGGAATGTAAGATCCATGAATCAAGGCAAGCTGGACGTGGTCAAACAAGAGATGACAAGACTGACCATTGACATCTTAGGTATCAGCGAACTAAAATGGACAGGAATGGGTGAATTTAATTCAGATGACCATCAGATATACTACTGCGGGCAAGAATCCCTCAGAAGAAATGGAGTAGCCTTCATAGTCAATAAAAGAGTAGGAAAAGCAATACTGGGATACAATCCTCAAAATGACAGAATGATCTCAGTTCGAATCCAAGGCAAACCATTCAATATCACAGTAGTCCAGGTCTATGCCCCAACCACCAG
The DNA here is from genome assembly GCF_964194415.1 of Vipera berus. Lineage (NCBI taxonomy): Eukaryota > Metazoa > Chordata > Lepidosauria > Squamata > Viperidae > Vipera > Vipera berus. The sequence goes on along the minus strand of NC_138202.1, from coordinate 125,123,378 downwards.
TGCTGAAGAGGATAAAATTGACCAGTTCTATGAAGCCCTACAGCACCTTATAGAACTAACACCAAAAAATGATGTTCTTATCATCATGGGGGATTGGAATGCTAAAGTAGGAAGCCAAAAGATAACTGGAATAACAGGCAAGTTTGGCCTTGGAGTGCAAAATGAAGCAGGGCACAGGCTGATAGAATTCTGTCAAGAGAATACGATGGTCATAGCAAACACTCTTTTCCAACAACCCAAGAGACGGCTCTACACATGGACATCACCAGATGGTCAACACAGAAATCAGATTGACTATATGCTCTGCAGCCAAAGATGGAGAAGCTCTATACAGTCAGTAAAAACAAGACCAGGAGCTGACTGTGGCTCAGACCATGAGCTTCTCCTTGCAAAGTTTAGGCTTAAACTGAAGAAAGTAGGGAAAAGCACTAGGCCACTCAGGTATGAATTAAATCATATCCCTGTTGAATATACAGTAGAGGTGACAAATAGGTTTAAGGAATTAGATCTGATAGACAGAGTGCCTGAAGAACTATGGACAGAGGTTCACGACATTGTACAACAGGTAGCAACCAAAACCATCCCAAAGAAAAAGAAATGCAAGAAAGCAAAATGGCTGTCTGAGGAAGCTTTGCAAATAGCTGAGGAAAGGAGGGAAGTGAAAGGCAAGGGAGAAAAAGAAAGATATGCCCAATTGAATGCAGAATTCCAGAGAATAGCTAGAAGAGATAAGAATGCCTTCTTAAATGAACAGTGCAAAGAAATAGAAGAAAACAATAGAATAGGGAGGACCAGAGATCTTTTCAAGAAAATTGGAGAAATGAAGGGAACGTTTAATGCAAAAATGGGCATGATAAAGGACCAAAATGGCAGGGACCTAACAGAAGCAGAAGAGATTAAGAAGAGGTGGCAAAATTACACAGAAGAACTATACAAGAATGAGCTTAACGTCCCTGATAATCACAATGAGGTGGTCACTGACCTCGAGCCAGACATCCTAGAATGTGAAGTGAAGTGGGCCTTAGAAAAGCTGAGCAACAACAAAGCTAGTGGAGGTGACAGTATTCCAGCTGAGCTATTCAAAATCTTAAAAGACAATGCAGTAAAAGTGCTACACTCAATTTGCCAGCAAATTTGGAAAACTCAACAGTGGCCACAGGATTGGAAAAGATCAGTTTACATTCCAATTCCAAAGAAAGGCAGTGCCAAAGAATGTTCAAACTATCGCACCATTGCACTCATTTCTCATGCTCGTAAAGTCATGCTTAAAATCCTACAAGCTAGACTTCAGCAGTATGTGGATCGAGAACTACCAGAAGTACAGGCAGGATTTCGAAGAGGCAGAGGAACTAGAGATCAAATTGCTAACATACGCTGGATCATGGAGAAAGCTAGGGAGTTCCAGAAAAACATCTACTTCTGCTTCATTGACTATGCTAAAGCCTTTGATTGTGTGGATCATAACAAACTGTGGCAAGTTCTTAAAGAGATGGGAGTACCAGACCATCTTATTTGTCTCTTGAGAAACCTATATGCGGGTCAAGAAGCAACAGTGAGAACTGGACACGGAACCACTGATTGGTTCAAAATTGGGAAAGGAGTCCGGCAAGGCTGTATACTGTCGCCCTGCCTATTTAACTTATATGCAGAGCACATCATGAGAAAGGCAGGGCTAGATGAATCAAAAGTTGGAATTAAGATTGCCGGAAGAAATATCAACAACCTAAGATATGCAGATGATACCACTCTAATGGCAGAAAGTGAAGAAGAACTAAAGAGCCTCTTGTTGCAGGTGAAGAAGGAGAGTGCAAAACCTGGGTTGAAACTTAACATTAAGAAAACCAAGATCATGGCATCTGGCCCTCTCAATTCCTGGCAAATAGATGGGGAAGAAATGGAGGTAGTGACAGATTTTATTTTCCTGGGCTCCAAGATCACTGCAGATGGGGACTGTAGCTAAGAAATTAAAAGACACTTGCTCCTGGGGAGGAAAGCCATGGCAAATCTAGACAGCACACTAAAAAGCAGAGACATCACCCTGTCAACAAAAGTGCGTATAGTCAAGGCTATGGTCTTCCCAGTTGCAATGTATGGCAGTGAAAGTTGGACCATAAGAAAGGCTGAGCGCCAAAGAATTGAGGCCTTTGAACTGTGGTGCTGGAGAAGACTCCTGCGAGTCCCTTGGACTGCAAGGCGATCAAACCGGTCAGTCCTAGAGGAGATCAATCCTGACTGCTCTTTAGAAGGCCAGATCCTGAAGCTAAAACTCAAATACTTTGGCCACCTAATGAGAAGGAAGGACTCACTGGAGAAGAGCCTAATGCTGGGAAAGATCGAGGGCAATAGAAGAAGGGGACGACAGAGAATGAGGTGGTTGGATGGAGTCACTGAAGCAGTAGGCGTGAGCTTAAATGGACTCCAGAAGATGGTAGAGGACAGGAAGGCCTGGAGGAATGTTGTCCATAGGGTCGCGATGGGTCGGACACGACTTCGCAGCTAACAACAACAACCTGGAATTTGGTAGCTTCCTTCCTGAGTAACAAATTTTATTAACAGTCATCAGCTTTCATGAAAAAGTGCTACCAGGCTCCTTATTTTTTGCCACCATAGACTGACATGGCTCTCCTCCTATGCTATCCATATCTGTGATTTATATTTCCCTGCCCTTCCATAATTATTCCATTTTTCATCCCTGCCCTAGGCTGATTTTTCAAAATTGGCTAAAGGAAATTTATTAACATTTTGGAATGGGACAAACTGTCAGCCTATTTCTGGGAAGCATGACACTGTGGGCTTCCTACAAACATCTGATGGGAAAGCGACTGCTGGCCTAGGTAGGCTAAAATCTGCAGACATCTTATGTTTTTCACCTGTTCTGCAAACAGCTGAAACTGTTGGTCTACCAGGGCACAAGTTCATTGACGTCTTCAACAAGCTAGCATAACACTATAATAATAATACATTCATAGTGATGCATGTTATGATGTAAATGCCTTGATGATGTTCTTACTTCCTGACATCTGGCACAAGCACATAAGTCCCAGCACTGCCAGAATGATGCCACCCTATTCATTTTTTTATTTGTTCCCACAGCCATGATTCACTGAAGTTATGCAAGTAGAACATTATGCAGCATTTTTCTCTCTATCCGTACTTTTGTGAGATTTTTAACATTCCTGTTGAAGTCTTACAAGACTGTTGTGTTGCCATTTGAAATCTTGTGAGGTGGTCATCATTTTTCATGTGTGCTTATTTTATTTTCTCCTTTATATAATCGCGGAATCGCACAGTTGTAGGATCTCATTATCTGTAGGGGTTCCATGGACCATCATGCCTACTGGTGTTACTGTATCTTACTATGGTAGTCCATGGCCTAAATTGGGATCCACAAAAACTTTTGAATGACAACGTCATTCAAAAACATTTAGCATTGAATGTTATGGGGGAAAAAATAAAGAATTAGAAATCAAAGGGAACTTTCCAACCAATGTGGGATTTACACGCAAATTAGTAACAATAGGGAGAAAATCATGAGAACAACTGTTTTAAGCTTCAGACCTTCTGCCCTCCAAGTCTGCCTTCCACTTGGGAGCTGCACAAAATCTGAAGCAGATCTTTCCTCCATATCACATGCCAAGGACTGGATAGGTCCATTAAAGATAAATGTTTCGGTTATTTTCACTGGCTCATTCTAAATATCCATTACTGAAAAGCTTCATATCCCATTACAGATTCCCAGAATCATTTTGTCACCCTGCGTCACTGCTTTTTTTTTTTAAACATCAACTGTACTAATAGCTGTAGTCTGTATTTTGGAACACCCAGCTGCTAAATGTTAATGCTCCTTGCATTGCATTCTGGTTGTCTTATAACCTTATTAACTAAGCAACCAGGTTGATATAGCTGCAGGAAACCAAGCACTGGGAGACCTCTATAACATTCCAGAGAGGAAAAACATCTCCAGAATCCCATTCTACTCTCTATGACTTCTCTCCCCAGCAGTGCCACCCGACCCTCAGGACCTGGCTGTATCCCCAGACCACAGCAGGGTTGGCAGCTGCTTGGCAGTTTGAGAGGTAAATCCAATCCGGCATGGCTTTGATAGCCTTCTGTCTACGTCTACATTATTTCCCAAACACATAGTGGAGTCCAGAATCTCAAGCTGTTGCAATGCAGTGAAAATGTTGTCCTGTCTGGGAAATGCTGATGTTAAATGGACACTAGAATTCAATCATTTCAATGTCCAGAAAATAATTCAATTAAAGAAGATTCTTTCACCATGTTGGACATGAGATACCCTTCTCTAACCTGTTATTTTCCAGATGTATTGGACTGTGGAAGTTGCAATTTTATACATCTGGAGCACAGGAATCAGAGAATCTGGTAAACATCTCATAAAGTGGTATGGGCAGCATTTTTGGCCAAGAGCTTCCCATAACAGTTCAGAAAGCTAAGGTCTACAATGCTGTGGAACACTAGTAGTTTGTGAAACAAAGCTTGAGAACTATTGTTCTACAACATTAACATTCACATTTCATATAAACAACAGACTCAATGATTAACTGGGTAGTATTTTTCTCAGAAACAGTTGGGATGAAGCTGCTTAATGTATACAATCAGGATTCTCTTCAACAGAATAACAGAGTTGGAAGGGACCTTGGAGATCTTCTTGTCCAACCCCTGCTCAAACAGGAGACATTATACCATTCCAGACAAGTGTTTTGTCTTTTTTTTAAAAAAAAAAAAACAAACCAAAACCCTCCAGTGATGGAGCACTCACAGCTTCTGAAGGCAAACCATTCCACTAGTTAATTGTTCTCACTGTTTGGAAATTTCTCCTTAGTTATAGGTTGCTTCTCTCCTTGATTAGTTTTCATCCATGGTTTTTTGTGTTGCCTTCTGGTGCTTTGGAAAATAGGTTGACCTCCCTTGTCTTTGTAGGAGTCACTCAAATATTGGAACGCTGCTATTATGTCACTCCTAGTCCTTCTTTTCACTAGACTAGACCAACTCAATTCCTGCAACTGTTCTTCATACGTTTTAGCCTCCAGCCCCCTAATCATCTTTTGGTCTCTTTAGTCTTCTCAAGCTTACATGCCCACAAGTGGCAACGTACTACAACCCTTTGCTGACCTTTTCATCTAGTTTCAGATTTCCAGTCAATAGCATCTTGCCTATCACATTCTCCCAGTGGATGTACTAGCCAAACAATAGGAAAGCAAAAAACCAAGTCTGCTGTTTCATTTAATGTGCTCACAAGGGTGAATGGGACAAGAAGGACAGAGGATTCAAAAGTAGTGAGAATAAATGTTGCCCACTTTGCTGGAAGAAAGATACAATGCCAGCAATATTTGATTGGGAACTTAAACTTGGAGAATATGCAGTAATGGCAAAACTAACATTCACAGAAGTTTAACCAGATTTAAGCAAGAATGGTCCCCATACATACAACACATCATGCAGCATTGGCATGTATTATTACAAGCTGGCTTCTAAGGGGACCCAAATGTCTACTAAATCAGCAGATGTATAAAGAGGTAGTAATTAGAATGCTGACATCCTGAATTGTATTTAATATTGATAGACTACTTCTTCAATGATTTATTTCTAATAGTCTGTTATCTAAACAATAGAATGTCAATCTTCAATTAATGCCATGTAAATATCATTGTATTAAATAACATAATACATCAAGGTTTACAGAAACATAATAATAAAAAGGGGGAAATCAAGTTTTAACCATTTTAATTTAGCATTCAGAACTGAAAGTTCCTTATGTATGTCCCCAATAAACTTGGAATCCAACAGAGAACGTAGCATTATTTTTTGGCTGAGAATTGTTCAGAATAGATTATTATGGGGTTCATTTTTATAATCATATATGTACTACCTTCTCCATTCCCACTTGGTATAGTTTTCCATGCAAGGGATGATAGAAACCATCAAATCTGTTGTTATTTTTTTAAAATTACTGTATCTAAAGCCTATTACCAACCTTGAAACATATAGCAAACAGCTTTGGACCATGAAAAGGAAGTCTATAGAGACCAATTTAGACATATCCTTCAACTTTCTATTGCCTTTTAAATGGTTCTTGCTCAGAGGATTTATACTGAGATGAAGTGATATTTGGGAGCCCAATTCTGGGAGCCCAAAGGAACAAACAGATGGTTTAGTGTAGTAGTTATAGCATCAGACAAGAATCTGAGAGACTAAGTTCTAGTCCTCATCTTTGGCATGAAGCCTGCTGGGTAATCTTGAATCAGGCACTTTATTCAAGTCTTAAAAAGGAGGCAATGGCAAGCCACTTCTGAAAAACTTTGCCAAAAATACTGCAGGGCCTTGTCTAGGAAGTCTCTTGGAATTGGACAATGGAAGTGGGGGCAGAGGGGAAGGCAAGTAGAAATAAAAGGTGTAGTCCTTGAATTGTAGCTCTCAGTGGAGCTATATCTACCTGGAGGGAAGCTTTTGGTAGGGTGCTTCAAGGGATAGAAGGATAATTCATCAAATTTGCAGACAATAACAAGCTGGGGAGGGAATTGCCAACACTTTAAAAGGTAGAATCAAGATTCAGAAGGATCTTGACAGACTTCAGCATTGGGCCCTATCCAACAAGATGCACTACAGTGTTTAGATAAGTAAGAGCCTGCACATAGGCAGGAAAATGCATAGTACAAAATAAATGGTACCTGGATCAACAGTAGTAACCATGAGAGGGATCTAAGTGGTTTGGTGGAACACCATTTAAGTAAGAGTCAGCAGTGTGCTGAAAGCTGCCAAAAATGCTATCACAGTTCTAAACTGCATCAACAGAAGGATAGCATCAATATCACAGGAAGTGCTCTATAGTGCTTTGGTGAGACCACACTTGGAATACTGCTTCCAGTTCTGGTCACCGGGATTCAAAAAAAGATGCTGAGGCCCTAGAAAGAGTGCAGTGAAGAGCAACAAAGATGAGGCTAAATCATATGCTGAATGACTAAGAGAACTAGATATGTTTAGCTTAATGAAAAGAAGGCTTAGGGGAAATATGATACTAATCTTCTGATATTTGAAGGGCTGTCACAGGGAAAAGGCATTGATTTATTCTTCATAGTACCTGAGGGCAGGACAAGGAGCAATGGGTGGAAGCCCATCAGAGGAAAATTCAACCTGGAAATAAGGAGGAATTTTCTGACAGCAGGAACAAGTAATCAGTAGAACAGCCTGCCTCCTGGGGTTGTGAGTGCTTCATTGCTGGAGGTTTTCAAGAAAAGATTGGACAACCAATTCTGGGATTCCTGCCTTGGGCAGTGGATTGGACTACAAGACCTCTAGGTCCCTTCCAGCCCTATGATTCTAACATTCTATGGTTTTCAAAAAATATTTGTAAACCAACTTTCCTGTAAACATTTCAGGGACCTTTCCAAGAGGAGGTTTCTACAAAACCTAATGGGAATAAATGGATGAGTGGAGCAGATTAACATATATAATAAACAGAAATGATAATTGAAACATGATGACCCCATTGTGCATGACAAGGCTCTTCAGTATCATTAGCCTCTATTACCTTTTAGTTGTGAGTGGTTTGCACATCACAAGTTGAGTGGAAAAGGCAACCCATGGTTATCAGGATGAAATATGATGTTGGATGTTTTCTTTTTCAGGAATTCCCACTGAATGTTAAGAAGGCAACCAACCCAATAAATAAGAAGAAGTCTAGCAAACAAGACTTTTTGTCAGGTGTGATGTTCTGCAGTAAAGTATTAGTTTCCAAAGAAGGAGGGAGCACATTCCCAGGAGGGGGGGGCAAGACAAGAGACAGCACAGTCCGGAGCTGGAACATGGGAAGAGGAAGATATTTAGGATAGCCATTCGCTAGAATCTCCCAGTCTATATCTGTTAAGGTCAGAGTAATAAGGGTTTAGTCTGACAAAATTCTGTCAATCGGATCTAAGCAAATAAAGAATCGAACTTTAGTTGGATTTTTCTGTGTCATTCTTGGGCTGGTCCTGACATCAGTCTTCATTTGAGAGATCTGTTTTCAGGCCCAGTAGTGTCTTATGTCAGGCTTGGAGTTTAAAGTATTTGTTTCTTGTTCTGCTGCCATCAGATCTCTAGAGCTTTTTCCCATTCTGCTGTAATGAATAAGGGCAGAAGAAAACAGACTGCTCCGCGAGCTTAAGAGAGATTGATCACCATTTTCATCACACAACTGATCAGTGCCAGGAGAGACTGAAGAGAAATTAAGTAAGGAGTTCTCAAGCCAAATTACATTTGTAAACCCAAAGTAAAGAGCGGGAGAGATCAGGTAACCCTGTTCCAAGCACTGCCTTATTAGACAGGCACAAATAGGAAAACAGGTGACAGAAAAACTCACAGCAGAACTTGTAAGAACAAACCTTGCTTCTTCCTATACCACAGACAATTTTCATACTGACGATATGGGCCAGGAGAGAGAGGATTTTGTGCTCACTGAAAGTGCCTTTCATGGTAAAAAGATGGCCATCTAAATTTCAATAGTACAGCACACCCAGACCATATACAGTACCTGTATTCTACCACCAGATATTACTCAGCTCTGGGGGTGTGTGTCTTACAACCTTCAAAATTCATAACAATCATAGGAATTACAGGAATCCAGTGAAGTCCACAACTATCGTATTTGGGCTGCAAAACTTCCAACAGGCAATGCATGGCAGCAAAGATATACAAATAATAAACTGTGCTGCTACCTAATGGTCATCTTGATTTTTGCAACTCAGTTGCAGTAACCCTAATGTACTCCGGCTGGAAGGTAAGAGCTTGGAGAAGACTGTGGAAAATGATGCTCAGGCTATTTCTCTGTCTGGCAATCAGCCTTGAGAATCTAAGAATTAGAAATGACTTGAGGTTCCATACAGCTGAAACAATTGTTTCCAGGAATCTAGGCCAATCTTAGCCTCCTGCAGACACATTATTTATATAAGGGGGTCATGGGTAGAAAATGATGTGGAACTGCATCTGCAGCTTTGCTTAGACAACATGTCACTTTTTCCAGTAATAGACTCAATGTCCATAAATTTTGCAGTGGGGAAATGGTCTTGAATAGATGTCTCCATATGAAGACTTCCTGTATCCTTTCCTGCAAATTGTGGAGAAGAGTATGACACATTTAAATGTTTTTTTTTCTAGGAAAGGGGTGCTATGATTCAAATACTTCACCCGACAAAACAAAAATTGAAATAAAAACAAAGCAAATCTTTAACTTCATATTATAGCTGCTGAACTTCTGCCTGGTAAGACACTGCCTTCCTTTGGCTCAAAAGTCTTTCAACTATTCCATCACTTAACAGATTAATGAGAAAGAATGGAGATGGGACTCAAATAAGATGAGAAAGACCTAATGTTAAATATCTAGGATACCCCCAATTGTCAGTTTGGTTTTCCATTAATTTACAGCTATCTCATCTGAAATGCATTCTGCCCTATTATTCTGCATCAATTTGCAATTTTAAGCTGTCATATACATTTTCTTGATGTATAATCATTATTTATTGTCATTTTTGCATGCAGCTTTTAATTGTATGAATCTCCCGTCCCCTCTCCTGCCTTCTGACAAGTTCTTTGCAAAGTTCCAAGAAGTGCAAATATTGTCTTCCAGTTTTGTACTCTTTTTGTTCATTAGTTGTTTCCTTTTAGTACAATTGAGCTCCTTTGAGGAATTCAGCTTTTAATTTAATAAGGGATTGCCATGAACCCCTTTCCCCACTTTAAAATTGTTGCCAGCCTCTGTAATTCCCTCCTTTTCTGCATAATTAAGAAAGGGTGTAGTGTGGACATCATTAGAATTAAGATAAGATAAGGCATCTCCACCCACTTTTTCTGGGAACCTTCAGCACAGAAATATACACTATTGGGTTTTTATATACTACAGAGGGGATCAAGATTACCCAAAGTCTCCCCCCCCCATGGCTTACATTCCAGCCCTGTTCCCCTTCATTAAAGTAAATATGATTACAGTTCAGGGTTTAGGGGTTTTTTTGCAAACGTGCATGAGGGGAAAGCCACACACTGAGATAATTCCCATATTCATGTCCTCAAATCCAAGATGCATCACGATTCCTACTAATGATGACCCCCCTCCAAAACCCCCCTTCCTGGTTATCCATTGAAAAGAGAGCAGTGTACTAGTCTGATCTGTGGATAGAACATATCCAGTGACTCATAACCATCCAAGGGAAGTTACCTCTGGATTCTGTACATCCCTAACAGCTGAACAAGCAGGGATATTATGAAGCCACTGTATTTGGCACGTGGGAGAGCATTTCAAGATGCATTCACCAGATGAAGTGTTTTCCTTCTGGGAGGAGGTTCGAAGAGAGCTGCTTGTTTTCTGGCAGGAGACACAGAAGAAACAGCCACTGAACAGGGCTCCTGCCCTCCACCCACCAAGAGAGATGTCAACACTGGTTATCTAAGCAACACATTCTTTTCCACAACAGCAGAGAAAGCAATGGATTGTCTTCTTAAAAAGCGACATGGAGGCCACAAAAGATGCATTGTTTCCAAATGAATTGATTGAGGGAGGAGCTGGGTGGTTTAGAGGTAGGGGGCTGAATTTATGCCATCATTTTGTCTAATTACTCCTGATGTTTTCAGTGTTGTCATGTGGCTTACTACAAAGGCAACTGCCAGCTTATGTCCCTGAAAGCAGACTAAACTCTTATGCTTACAAGGCCATGAGGTTTGGCTTTGTTTTGTCCTTGTTCACCCGCCTGCCTGTCTTTGTGCTTCCAAAGTACATACAACAAATGATTCCACAAGGTTCTCAAACAACTCCAGACTGGCAATATGGCTTCTCCTTGCACTGGCAATCTAGAAGCTGGAATTTTGGAGTAGGATGCTTAATTGGACCAGCACATTTGCAGAAATGCAAAATCTAGCAAACAGTCCTTACCTGAAATAATTTCAGCCTGACTCATAGATTTGCATATGTAAATTCCACTTTTAAATAGGTAACAAAGTAAAAGGTAAAGGTAAAGGTTCCCCTGCACATGCGTGCTAGTCGTTTCCAACTCTAGGGGGCGGTGCTCATCTCCGTTTCAAAGCCGAAGAGCCAGTGTTTGTCCAAGGACGTCTCTGTGGTCATGTGGCCGGCATGACTAGACGCCAAAGGCGCACGGAACGCTGTTACCTTCCCACCGTACTGGTCCCTATTTTTCTACTTGCATTTTTTATGTGCTTTCGAACTGCTAGGTTGGCAGAAGCTGGGACAAGTAACAGGCGCTCACTCTGCTACGCGGCACTCGGGATTTGACCCGCCAAACTGCCGATCTTCTGATGGACAATCTCAGCGTCCTAACCCACTGACCCACCACGTCCCTTTTAGGTAACAAAGATCTACATGTTAATTGGGATTCTGCTAAAAGGTTCAGGAAATAATATATAAAAAAAATCTTCCACAGGGCTCATGAAACAGAGTACTTAAGTCCCTCTTTGGCCTCAAATCTATACAAAACTCTAGAGAATGCATCTAATGCACATTGTCGTACCTAGACATTACAACTGAGAAATTGTAGATTTCAGTGAAAGCGAATGAGATATGCTGTAATAAATGTGAGAATTCTGCCAGATAGATTCTGCTAGTAGAATAGGTTTTTCAGAACTGATTTGCTGATGCAGAAAGATCAAAGCCAGGAAAGGGCATGGATAGGGTGGAACAACCTAGAAGAAAGACTTTCTTAAGCCTTATACAGCTCCAGAACACAGTCATACCAATGCTGGTAACATAGTTTCCTATTATTGTGTCTTGCTCTTGATGCAATACACTCTTCAGTTTTGTTTGGAGGAAGGAACATAGCTCTTACCACTGATGGATAGTTTGCCCATATTGTCAAGACTGAGCAAAGGACAAGGTGTAATTCAGATCCCAATCATGTATGTTTTTCCAATGGAGAGGGCAACTACATACAGATGATGATATCATCACAGAAATGACATAGCATGTAATTGCATAAGAGCCTTGGTGGAGCAGTGGGCTAATGCCTCCTTAAGTAACACCAGCTGCCTGCAATTAGTGCAGGTTCGCATCCCACCAGGCTTAAGGTTGACTCAGCCTTCCATCCTTCCGAGGTAGGTAAAATGAGGACCCAGATTGTTGGGGGCAATAAGCTGACTTTGTAATAATGCCGCTTGGGGGGTGTATGAAAGCCCTAATAAGCAGGCATATACATAGAATGAAGGCTACTGCTAAGCTTGTAAGCCGCCCTGAGTCTTCGGAGAAGGGCGGGATATAAATGGAATTAAAATAAAAAAAATAAAATAAAAATATGGCTTACATCATTTATATAAAGTCATTTTGACATCACAGTTTATTACAGATCCAGGTGATTATTTTTTTTCTAGTATATAACAGTAAACTCAATACAAGAAGGTAATTCAAATAATAGACCACAAGCCTATGTCCCTTGCACTAGGAATGCTCAGAACTAGAGGTAAGAATTCTGATGAAGGGAAAGAGGAAAGAAGAGCACTTTGCACTTTGCTGATTGCTCACACCAGGGATAGTAGATAGAAATTTGATAAATTTGCTTTGGAACACAATATCTGATTTCATTTCTGCACCCACACAAGAATTGAAGTTTAATTAATATTTGAAATTAATAGCTTTCCACATTTTGCAATATAATTCATCAAAAATGTGCTTTATGAAAAATCTTGCATAAAAGTGCATTTTCCCCCAAGAACATCATCTTATGTTAGAGAAATTGCAAGGGGAAAATGCAGAAACATGCACAACAATGTATATTTGTTAGTGCAAACTTGTAATAAAAAAAATGTCTGACAAATATAACTCGATACTTGCACAAATGAGAAATGAATCCCAGGTTTTGGCACTCTGGTTCACTTTTTCCCCCACATAAAAACACCCAGTACTAAATAACTGGTCATAATGGAGGGCAAGGAGAGGGCAATCTTATTACAAAGGATGTGCAACTAAGTAGAAATATGTTCTACCATTTTTGTTGGGTTTTTAAAAGTAGCCATTAAAAATTGAGCTTAGTTCCTGGTGACTAAGTAAAGACATCCCTGTTTTTCTTCTTGGACGTGATTGGTCATTGTCACTTCCTGGGATGAGTTTTGACATTCCAATCTAGTCTAATCTGTGGGATTATTACCTTGTGATCTCCTATCAAAGTACTAATCTAATAAAGGAGAATATTTGTAGCTCAGGGTTGACATGAGGGGTCCTTTTTTCTTGCAGACCTTACATTACCCAAACTAGGTAACATCATCAATGCTAGCAAGAAAACAAGCTAGCTCAGAGAGCACCAAGGACTTCTCAGATCTCCTTAACATGTTAAGATCAGACAAGGTTAGCTTGGTGCTGCGAGTGGTGTTGGGGGTCTCCCGATACTCCCATGTTACACCTCTGCTCCGCGAGCTGCATTGGCTGCCAGTTGCCCTCCGGGTGAGATTCAAGGTGCTGGTAATGACCTATAAAGCCCTACATGGCATGGGTCCGGATTACCTCCGCCAGCACCTGCTGCCGGCGTCAACTTCCCTCCGTCCAATGCGCTCCCACAGAGTGGGCCTCCTCAGGGTGCCTCCGATCAGAGAATGTCGATTGGTGGCCCCCAGGGGGAGGGCGTTCTCTGTGGGCGCGCCAGACCTATGGAACCGCTTGCCGGTTGAGCTCCGGATGGCCCCCGACCTTCGCTCCTTCCAACGCGATCTAAAAACCTATTTATTTGAACAATCCGGCCTGGTCTGATGGGTTTGGGGTTTGGGTTTAGGTTTTAGCATAGTTTTAATTATTGTATTATATTGGGCATAATTATTTAATTCTTTTTTAACTTTTGTATTTTGTATTTCGATATTTATTGCCCTGTACACCGCCCTGAGTCCTTCGGGAGAAGGGCGGTATAAAAATGTAATAAATAAATAAATAAATAAATAAATAATAAATTTGTGAAGGGTTCCATCAGCATCAGGCTAGAACATGGGAGATCATGAGTTCCAGTCCCAGTTTAGCAGGGTTGGTTCCTCTCCCTGAGCCCAACACAGCTCACAGGGTTATCACTATGGGGAAAATAGGAAGAGGAAAGTGTGTTGGATATGTTCGTCTTGATTTTTTTGTAAAAAGTCACAATACAAATAGATAAATAAATAAATAAATAAATAAATAAATAAATAAATAAATAAATAGATAGATAGATAGATAGATAGACAGGTTTTTCCATCCTATTTTTAATTTATTTTTTTCGCCACAATAGAGGTGTGGTTGTGATTCATTATTGATTAGCAGAGGAGATAATTCCCAGAGGGATTTGAATCAACAATTCTGCAAGAACTGGGGAAATTTTCTTTGAAGAGTTGGGTCCCCGTCTGATTCTTTATATTCCTGGTGTCTTCAGGACATTCCAAGGAAAGAGCTGCTTATGTATCTTGGATTCCTATTCAATCACTTGACTTCTGAGGATTATCCTTGCTTCTCCTTCTAATTAGAGCAGGCTAGCAAAGTTCCTAATGATCTTGTTGATATTTCTTACTTTGGTCCTCCTGCATTTGGTTTTAACTTGTTTGGAAAGCTGGTTTTGGTAGTTATCCTGACATCTAGGCAAGATACCTCCATGTGCATTTTCAGTATTTTAAAATAATAAAACACTGACTGTCAGAACCATAATTTGAAATCCAGTTATCCAATAAATCCAATCTTTCAGAATACTCTTTTAATATAGATAGATAAATAATCAATAGATAGATAGATGATAGATAGATAGATGATAGAGATAGATAGATAGATGATAGAGATAGATAGATAGATAGATAGATAGATAGATAGATAGATAGATAGATAGATAGATAGATAGATAGATAGATAGATAGATAGATAGATAGATGATAGATAGATGATAGAGATAAATAGAGAGATGATAGATACTAGTAGATAGATAGATGATAGACAGACAGACAGACAGACAGACAGACAGATAGATAGATAGATAGGTGATAGATGATAGATGGATAGACAGACAGACAGATAGACAGATGATAGATAGATGATAGATAGATTATAGATAGATAGATGATAGATACCAATAGATAGATAGATAGACAGATGATACATAGATAGATAGATAGATAGATAGATAGATAGATAGATAGATAGATAGATAGATAGATAGGTAGGTAGGTAGGTAGGTAGATAGCAGGTAGATATGCATGTGCTTGTATATATGAGTGGTTTATGGAACACATTAAAGCTTTTAACATAGGTATTAAGTGAAATCTCTATTATGTATATAGGAGGAACATGTTTATGCATCCACAGAGGGAGAGTGGGCATTTCAAAAGCCCAAATGGTAACTTCATCTGTGCAATTGAAGCCTCTCCTCCTTTTTACATGTATCACCTCTTCATTTGCACATTGATGAGGACCATCTTGACTCCCTTGAGAGATACCCCTGCATCTGAATGTGTGGTGTGCATGCTATTTCTACATGGTTAACTCCTAAAATCAAATGTTGTATTTATGCAAATAAATGAATTTTTGATCTTTGAAAAACTAAACTGTTACAGTTACAGCACAGTCAGCAGAAGGAAAAAGCATGATCAGTTAATAAAAGGAAAGGGAGCAAGATAACCCCACTTTACTTTCACTATGTGCTTGTTCTATTAAATTAATGGGAAAGTCACAAAAGCCACAGCCCCATTAGTCTTTACTGTTTCTGGAAGCCTATTAGAGTCCTCCCCCCACCCCAGTTCTGCATGTTGGAAATGTTCCCTACTCATGAAGAGGTGCCAGCAGGTCTTATACAAATCTGAACCTACAGTGAGCAAATGGAGCTGTCCCGATTACTACTAATGTTAGCATTGATACAAGGCAGGACGAACCAATTGCACAACACTAATTTATTATTTTTTCCCCAAGAATCCAAGCAAGCAGACAAATAAAATAGTTTAGATACATTTCTAAATTTGTTTTAGACAGTTCAGTTGCATTAATATTCTGCCCAATCAAGATGTATGCATCTGTGCAATTTCTTTTAAAACAAAGCCAACAGGACGGATATACCAAGGATACAAAATCAGCAGAATAGCACTTAGCAATAGCACTTAGACTTATATACCACTTCACAGTGCTTTACAGCCCTCTCTAAGCAGCTTACAGTGTCAGCATATTGCTGCCAACAATCTGGGTCCTCAATTTACGGACCTTGGAAGGATGGAAGGCTGAGACAACCTTGAGCTGGTCAGAATTGAACTGGCCATGAGCAGTAAGTTAGCCTGAAGTACTGCATGGGTATGTGATGCTGCTCAATCTATTTATAAGACATAATATAATTACAGATCAGATTGCATACTGAAAAACAGAAATGTGTGCCTTATTTATTTTCTAGGCAAGATAGGCAGCACATAAATTTAATAAATAAATAAACACACATATTTAACTATTTTAAAAGGTAATTGAAAATATTCCTATTGTAAAATGGCAATGGCATCTCATTCATTTGGGGAATTTCATGGCAATGAAAAGTCAGTAAAAACAGAAACACACAAAGATCTTGCAAGAATTAGAATGATGAGGTGAAGTGTGTCTTTGGTTATATGCGTTTATATACACATTTATCACACACAAGCATATGCATACCGACACTGTTAGAAAAATAAAACAGCAGAAGCAACCATTTCAGGCAAGTCATAACATTTAGATAAACAGATTAAATCTTAATAGAGGCAATTGCTGTGACATATTGAAATAGGACAGCAAATTCAACAGTATTTAAGTACAGATATGATGTAAAAGCAAGTGCCAGGAAACTCTTCTATCACCAGTGCTTACAATAATTTCAGATGGTGAGGAAGTTGGAGAAAGGCCTTGGATTACAGCAGCAAACAGAAGTTGGACAGGGTTGTACAGTATGCAGATTTAAGCTAAGGAGTTTAATGTGGCTGAAAAAAAATAATGCAATTTTAGGCTGCATCAAGAGAATTTAGTTTCCAAACTATGGGAAGTAATTGTTCATCTTTGGTCAGACCTCACTTGCCTTGAATATGTACTCATTTGTGGACACTGTACTTTAAAATGACTTTTGTCTGACTGAAGTATTTTGGACAGTGAATTTCAGGGGCCTGGAAACTCAGTTTTATGAAGAGAGATTGTGGGTAGGAGATATTTTTAGTCTTGAGGGGAAAAAAATGACCGAGTAGGAATAGGATAACACCAAATACCTCAAGGACAACTCAGAAGATAATAACCCTTTTACTCTCAGCCTACAATGCAGGAATTAGAATAATGAGGTTAAGTTATAGGAAACCAGATGCTGGTTGGAAGCTGGGAGAAACTTCCTACTAGTAAGAGTATTTAGCAGTGGAAACAATTATCTGGGAAAATGAATACATGCCAAAATAAAAAGGTGGATAGCCATCTGTCCCAAGTTTTAATAAGCATTTTTGCAACGAACAGGTGTTGGAGGGGATGGGCTAGCTATTTCAAGCTATGATTCTATCACCCATCTCATCTATATAATTCCGGGTGGCTTACAAACAATTAAAACAAATATTTAAAAACACCAATAAAAAAGAACAATGCAATCAATCAATCAATCAATCAGTCGGTCAGTCAGTCAGTCTGTCTGTCTGTCTCTATGTGTATGTATGTACATGTATCTACAATGTGTGTGTATGTATAGTCAGATAATAAACATAATTGATGGTGATATTTATTTGGGTAATGAAACATTTGCAAACCAAACTCAGAGAGCACTCAGGATTCCACAATTCAATCCTGAACTACAAATATTATCTTCTATTGCAAATAACTTCTCCTGAGAAATGTCTGAATATGCATTTATACACAAAACATGTCTACATTGTTTGACCAATTACACTGTCAGAGCTAAAGTTCCGAAAATTAGCCAACTGACTTTCAGGCCTAAAGCAGGACTAGAAATCACACTCTCCTTGTATCTAGCCTGGTGCCTTAACAACTATACCAAATTGACTCTCATTCTATTAAATTCTATTATGCTATTAATTGTTCTATTATTATGCTATTAACCTCATTCTATCAAACAACAACAACAAGTTGGAAGGGACCTTGGAGGTCATCTAGTCCAACCCCCTGCTCAGGCAGGAAACCCTATACCATTTCAGACAAATGGCTGTCCAGTCTCTTCTTAAAAACTTCCAGTGTTGGAGCATTCACCACTTCTGGAGGCAGGTTGTTCCACTGGTTAATTGTTCTAACTGTCAGGAAGTTTCTCCTTAGTTCTAGGTTGCTTCTCTCCTTGACTAGTTTCCATCCGTTGCTTCTTGTGCTGCTTTCAGGTGCTTTGGAGAATAGCTTGACTCCCTCTTCTTTGTGGCAGCTGCTGAGATATTGGAACACTGCTATCATGTCACCCCTCGCCCTTCTCTTCATTAAACTAGACATACCCAATTCCAGCAACCGTTCCCTATGTTTTAGCCTCCAGTCCTCTAATCATCTATTAAATTCTATTAAAGCGACTTTTCATCTTTTCAGAAAGCATTGAAGGTATTCCACCATTAGCTAATATTTCATTTGAAATGATAAAATTAAGACTGTGGGACTCATTTTATATTATTATCTTTTAAGTCACAGTCATTTGGTTAAGTATGTTGGAAGAGTGGAGTTGTTTGTTAATGCATTTTGATCCACTCTATGTGACTGTGAGAGCGAAGCATCAGTTGAGTTTTGGGCCTGAGTGTGTTTCTTCCATTTTCCCTAAGGATAAGCTGGAAGTCATTTTTACTGCATGAAAAACCCTCGAAGGGAATCTGGAAGCTTCAGCTGGTGCAGAAGGCAGATGTGCAGGCATTTCTTTGAGCCCCTAAGGCTAGTCTCTGTCACACCGCTGTTCCGCAACTGTTCTGCAACTGACTGACAGTTTGCTTCTGGGTCCAACTGAAGGAGTTTGTTATCCTACCTTGAAACCCCTTCATAGCATGGGTCCAGGAGTACCTGAGGAACTGGCTTATCCTGATGGGACTAAGCTGCCCCAACTTCTGCTGGCAGAAGGGGCATGCTGTGGGCCTTATCAGCCAAGGAATTTTGACTGGCGGGGTCCAGAAAAAGAGCCTTTTCTGATGTGGCTCCACCCCCTCTAGAATAACATGCCCCCAGGTGAGATTTGGACCCACCCTTTTGGCCTTGGGAAAGATCTTAAAGACATGGCTTTGCCAATTAACCTGGGCCACTAGTGGGGGTATGGCATTTGGGAGATGACTACTGGAAGAGTTGATACTCTACTTCCCCCCCCCCTGCACACTTTCCTCCCTCCTTCTCCATCCAGGTAAGTCTTATTTTAACTGAATTTTAAACATAAGGTCCCTATTTATTTTTTTAATGTTTTACCATGCATTTTAATTGTATGTCTGTAGGCAGCCTATAGTTGCCACTGGTGGGATGGGCAGCATACAATTTAATAAATGAATAAGATATGTGTGGATCTGGTTAAAATAAAAAAGTCAGGAACGGAGGTATCTGAAAGGAAGGGAGCAAATGACAAAAATAGCTGCAACTTTTTGTAACTGCATTGTGATATCTCACCCAGCTGTGAAAGGGTGAAGCTTGTGCTGCAGCAGCACAATGCGACTTTCATCATTCTGTCAAAAAGTACTGGATTCCGCAGGTGCCTTTTGTCAGAAATAATCTCCAACCCAGAGACCTGTGCAGATTCTATATTTAAATGGCTGTTCTCAGATCCTCTGAAGAGTTTAATTAATGAATTAATAGAAATCACAACTCGTGTATGTAACTCTGGATGGTGTACTATTATAAAACAGCAATATAGTACAATTAAAATAAATAAGACTGTGGGCTTGTGGACCAGCATCCTACAGTTTAGCCACCTCTTGGGTTCGCTATTTCTCTTGGATCCCACAAAATTGTTGAAAGAACCAGGCTTTGAGACACTAGCCCAGTGGTCTTCAAACTTGGTAGCTTTAAGACTTATGGACTTCAACTCCCAGAATTCCTCAGCCAGCCCTGGCTGGCTGAGGAATTCTGGGAGTTGAAGTCCACAAGTCTTAAAGTTACCAAGTTTGATTACCCCTGCACTACCCGAATAAAATAGGGTTGGGGTTTATTCTTAGTCAATCTATATTTTGGGATTCATATGCAAACTTCTTCTTCTACTTCTTTTTTTACTCTGAATGCAAATAAAAAGATAACTCTGATCAAAAGAGCCCTGATATTTGCCGTAATAAATTCACCTGCAACTTCTGCTTCACTGAAGTTTAAAACATTTGGTTAAGTATATGCAATTACTAAAGGTTCATTTTTCACCAAGATTATTAACTGTTGCACAGGGGATATTTTATTTGTTTGTTTTTGTTTGTTGCTGCCAATCTCACTGTCTGAGGTGACTGAATTTCACAAACAAGTTCACCAACCAGGAGAATGCATGGCTGTTCATGCTGCAGAGCTCTGCTACCTCTCTCAAAACAGCAAATGTGAATAGTTCTTAGGAAGGGTGCCGAGAAACCATCTTGCTGGTGGACTTTTGGTGATGCATGCCACCAAGGGTTCTTTTCAAAGCCAGAGTTACAATGGTTCAAGAAATGGCTCCAGTCAGTGAAAATACATGATTGCAAACCACAACTATCAAGGAGATAGTGACTAATGAAAATGCCATCTACTGTATTTCAGGCAGACTAAAAATTCTGGGCAAAGCAACCAAGAGAATATAGGAAATACATTCATTCCTCACAAACTCTGCAGATGGATACAATCCATGCTCAGGGTGCAGAACAGTCACATCCATGCTCTGGGTAAATATTTAAGGATGTGGAAGGTAGGTTTCATAAGAAAAGCAGACACTTGAGTGAGTTTGCTGTGACATTTTATCAGAATGAAGCCAAACAATTGTTCTAAGGGGTCACATAATTTAGCTTCATGGAATACAGCTGTTCACAGGGTGATGAAAGTCAGCATCTCTATCAAGTTTACAATGCCAGTAGCAAAATATCTTAGGATGATAGAGAGTTTGCAACAGAATCTACTAATGGGTTTGAGTATACGATAACTGTCAGATGTGGGTTTGGACCATCCATAATCCACAAGAATAGCAATGCCACTTGGACTTATATACCTATCCACAGTGCTTTACAGCACTCTCTGAGCAGTTTACAATGTCAACATATTGCTCCCAACAATTTAGGCCCTCATTTTACTGACCATGGAAGAATGGAAGGCTGAGTCAACTTTGAGCCAGTCAGAATCAAATTCCTGGCTATGGGCAGAGTTAGCCTGCAATACTGCATTCCAACCATTGTGCTACTACTGCTCTTTCCACTGCATTGTTTCACATATTTATCAGTTGTTGCATCCATTATGTTTTCTCTGTATCTACAATGAAAAAATGCTGATCTTGTGGTAAACTGCAATATGTCCAGGAGAACTTCTTCTAGGTTATTTTGAAGTTCCAGTCACTAAGATGAAATACAGAAATATATTAGGAAGAAATTGTTTTTACTACTTAGAATTAGTGTCACATCATTACCATTGGTCAGCTAACAAATATTATGAACAGATTTTTTAAAAGTGCTTTCTGAGGAACTGGTAGCTTACAAATGGAAGCTACTAGGATTCCATTTGGCTTTATCTCTTACACTAATTTGCATGAAATTCAGAAATGTGTCTTAAATGAAAATTAAGAGATAAAATTTAAATGTCTTTTTAAACATGCATTGAGCCTTAGGGGACCTATAGTAAACTAATATTGCTCTGCAATATTGTTCCAGCATTGAAACCTAATGGAAGCATGAGCAAAGATTATAAGTGCATTCTAAACAAGACACCAAGATTTCATACCCAGTGTCTAAGTCAGTTGTTTGTTGTTCTTCGAAGGGAAAGTATTTGCAAAAGTCCAACAATTAGCTATTGATGTTGCTATAGCAGATTTCAAAACAATTGTCACTCAGTATAAAGTCTTATGAGGTAAACATCTCCAATCTGGAACTTCTGTGACTCTTGGAATATTGCTGGAATCTCTATTATTTAGAATCACAGGTGTCACACCATATTTTGATTATGTTGTGATTATGACATCAATAGAATCTGTATATGAATTCAGGAACTTCTGGATTATTTTGATAAATCTTGTATCTATGTGAAAAGAGATGTGTGCACTTAGAAATTCTGATGTTTTGGAGCTACCATATCAATTTTCAGTTGTTCATTCAAGCCAAGGAAACAATCCATTATTCAGTCCTCCCTAAGCAAAGCAGAGGGTTAAAACTGTCATTAAAAAAAGGTTGTTTCCCCTGTCCAGTCATGTCTGACTCTGATTCCTAACTGAGACAGCCACATTATCCAAAGATGCTTCTGTGGTCATGTGGCTGCCATGACTATATGCTGAGGTTCACAGATTGCTCTTACCTTCTCATTGAAGTGGTACCCATTGATCTACTTGCATTTGCATACTTTCAAATTGCTAGGTTGGCAAGAACTGGGGCAAGTAATGGGAGTTCACCCCATCATGCAGCACTTGGGTCTCGAACTGCTAACTTTCTGGCTGACAGCTCAGTGCCTTAACTGCTAGACCACTGCAAACCACCGCCACCCATTCTAACTGTCATAGAGCTCCTGAATTTTTATGGTGTTTTCCTTCCAAAAAAGGCAATTATGGCAATTACTGGTAAATGAAGTAGATCCATGGCAAATAACTCATCAACACAAAGATGATTTCCAGAATATCAGTAAATCTTATCTTCAGATTGTCTGCTTGAATCTCATGAAGAAAAGAAACTACTACTCCACTGATCCTTATTGGTGTTATAGCTGTGCTATTTCAACGACTACCTGATGGTACAGGGGTTCCTATTACTTCTTCGAGGATAGTTCATCAGGTGAAGAAACAATCTACAATGATAACAAAGCTATTTTATCATAGGAGTCTAGACATTTCACAACCTTCTCTAGAGAAATGTTTTTGTAATTCATTCTGAGTACAAATCTCTTTGGGATATCTTCTCTAACAGCAAGTCTACTTTCTTACAGTGTCATTTTGTATGCAGCACTAGATATGTTGGCTTACTGTTTACGATTATACATTTGTTGATAAGCCAGGAAGAAAAATAACTATCATTTGGGTAGTCTGTCATGTCAAACTCTGGATTTCACTGTGCTACCGGAATCTTGGCAGCTCTACAGAATGCAGTCTTTCAGGCTAAAGGCTGACTGACTTCTCAATCTAGTTTGTGTTTTAAAATGAGCATGGAAGAGTTGGCCAGCTAAGGAGTTACCAGAAAAATGTAAGCTATTTGAAAACTGTCGACACGAGATGGTTGCCCATAAAGAATACCTTCAATGGAAAAATCATGTTGTTATTCCAGAAGTGGGGTTATGAAATCATTTTAATATATTCATAAATTCAACCTGAAACCTTTGGCTAAATGTTGTGTCTAGTAGTCTGATTTAGACACTCAAGCTACTTAATGTAGATACCTGTTATGTCCGGATAGACGAGCAGAGACAGCGAGGTTTAGCAAGGAACATTTATTGAACTCACATATGTCAACTGGCTAACTAACGGTTAAACACTACCTTATATACTAACTGTTATTTCAAACGTAACCAATCCCCGGCTTTGAATCAGTCACCGAGAAGTAACAGCCAATGGCTGCTCTGAGTTCTCCCTCCGAAGGAGAACCCTCCGTAACTAAGGACACAACACCCCTTCCCCCCTGGATGAAATTTACCATTGGATATAGTCCTTCAAGTACCCAGGAGGCTTATGCTTCCTGACTGGGTATCTGCTGACCCTACTAGCTGCTGAATGGGTTTCAGTTCCGCCATCGCCAATTGCCTCTGACCCAGGTGTGTGTATTGGTGTTTCAGATGGTGAATCCCTATCGGGCTGTTGTTGTTGATGCTGTTGTTGGGGTTCACTGGACTGACTGGACGACTCTGTTGGGCTGTCAGGCAACGCAATTTCTGTTTCAGCATTGCGAATCTGGGGGGTTGCTTCTATTGACCTGAATTGTATTTCCCTCCCATTACCCCCTGGTGCTGTGTTTACCCTGGCTGGGGAAGGAACAGTGTCTGCTGTGGTGTTCTCACCTACTTTGTTGGCTAGTACACATTCGGGGGCCCTTTTCCTTAACTGATCAATGTGTCTCCTAAGCAGTTGCCTCCCTTCCCCCTCAATTAAATATGACAGTGGTCCAGTTTTGTCAATTACTACCCCAGGAACCCATTTGTCCCCTTGTCCATAATTCCTAGCCCACACCATATCCCCAATGTTCAGAGACCGGGTTGAAGCGTCCAGCTCTTGTTCAGCAGGTAGCCTGTCAGGGTGCAGCCTGTCCAGTTTTGTTGTTAAACGTCTGCCCCACCTCATTTTGGCTGGGCTCTTTCCTGTGGCCGTGCAGGGTGTGGTATGTTGGGCCAACAGGAACTGAGCCAGTCTCTGATGCCAGTTGCCGTGGATGAGTCTTTGAAGGACGTCCTTGGCTGTCCTGACGTTTCGTTCTGCCAATCCGTTGGAGGAGGGGTGGAAGGGTGCCGATGTCGCGTGCCTAATCCAGTTGGCCTTGAGGAAGTCCTGAAATTCATTAGATGTGAATTGGGGCCCATTGTCAGAAACAATCACGTCAGGTAACCCATGAGTGGCAAAGAGTCCCCTTAAGACCTGTATGGTTTTGGCTGATGTCATGGACTTAACAGGCACGACCTCCAACCAGCGGGAGTAGCTGTCCACTACTACAAGGAATGTGAGGCCCTGGAATGGGCCAGCGAAGTCAATATGGATCCTAGACCACGGGTTTCTTGCCTCTTCCCATTTATGTACTGTTGTATGTGCTAGCTCTGGTCTGGATCTCTGGCACTGATAGCACCCCGCAACTTTGACCTCAATGGCGTTGTCCAACCCTGGCCACCATAAATGGCTTCTAGCAAGAGCTTTCATACGCACAATACCTGGGTGCCCTTCATGAAGTTCCCCAATCACTGTGTTCCTATGATACTCTGGAATCACAACCCTGTTTCCCCATAAGATACACCCTAAGTGAGATGACAATTCATCCTTCCTTCTAAAGTACGGTGTGAACTTGGGGTCAGGATTTTTGTTGGGCCATCCCCCTTGTACCCATGCTGCTATCCTGCTGAGTATGGGGTCTCTTCTGGTAGCTGCTGCAATGTCTCTAGCCGTCAGGGGGCACTCAGGAAGTTCTTGTAGGGACATGATCTGTCCCACAGGTGCAGGGTCTGTGTCACTATCCTCTAATGGTAGCCTGCTGAGGGCATCAGAGTGCCCCATCTCTTTGCCTGGCCTGTGTTTAATTGAGAATGTATAAGCCGATAGGAAGATTGACCATCTGAGCATTCTTGGAGACATAATTTGTGGTGTTTGTCTATCAGTAGTGAATAATCCTAGCAGGGGTTTATGGTCAGTGTAAATGGTGAAGTCCCTACCGTACAGGCAATCGTGGAACTTTTTTACGCCTGCCACGATGGCCAATGCTTCCCGGTCAATCTGTGCATAATTCCGTTCTGCCTTTGTTAAGGTTCGGGAATAGTAAGCTATAGGCCTCTGTTGACCCAGATCATCCATGTGACTGATGACAGCTCCCACGCCATAAGGGGAAGCATCACAGGCTAAGAATATGGGTTTATTTTCTATAAAGTGAGTGACAGTGGAGTTACTGGACAATATGTCTTTTAGTGTTTGAAAACTGGTCCTGTGTTTTTTCTGCCACTGCCACGGGGTCTTCCTATCTAAGAGTCTGTGTAGGGGCTCAGCTATAGCTGCTTTGTGAGGCAGGAATGTGTGATAAAAATTAATCAAGCCAAGGAAGGCTTGTAATTCCACCTTGTTCTTAATTTAATTTAATTTTAATTTAATTTAATAATATTTCTATACCGCCCTTCTCCCTGAGGACTCAGGGCGGTGTACAGGGCAAGAATAAAACACAGAAATTTACAAAAACTAAAAGATAATTAAATGCATGCCTGATTAAAATACAATTGATACATAGTAAAAAGCCCCAATAAAAATAATAAAAAACCCCACCAATCCCCCCTCAGGCCAGGCCAGCTTGCTCGAACAAGTATGTTTTCAGATCGCGGCGAAAGGAGCGCAGATCGGGCGCCGTCCGGAGCTCAACCGGTAACTGGTTCCATAGCTCCGGGGCGCCCACAGAGAAGGATCTCCCCCTGGGGGCCACCAGTCGGCATTCTCTGACCGGTGGCACCCTGAGGAGGCCCTCTCTGTGGGAACGCACAGGGCGCAGGGAGCTTGATGCCGGCAGCAGATGTTCCCTGAGGTACTCCGGCCCCATGCCATGGAGGGCTTTAAACACCATTACTAGCACCTTGAATCTCACCTGGAAGACAACTGGTAACCAATGCAGCTCACGGAGCAGAGGTGTGACATGGGAGTATCGGGAGACTCCCAACACAACTCTCGCGGCTGCATTCTGTACCAGCTGGAGCCTCCGGGTGGTCCTCAAGGGAAGCCCCATGTAGAGAGCGTTGCAGTAGTCTAGACGAGAGGTCATGAACGCGTGAGTGACCGTGCATAAATCATCCCGGCTTAGATAGGGCCGCAACTGGCGCACCAGGCGAACCTGGGCGAAAGCCCCCCTAGTCACAGCCACCATGTGATCTTCCAAGGTGAGCCGCGAATCTAGGAGGACTCCCAAGTTGCGAGCCCTATCTACGGGGGGGTAGTAATTCACCCCCCATAGAAAGAGATGGAATATCCGAATAGACCCGGGATGAAGGTATGCAAAGCCACTCGGTCTTGTCGGGGTTGAGTTGAAGTCTGTTCCTCCCCATCCAGACCCGAACCGCCTCCAGGCAACGGGACATCACGTTGAGGGCATCACTGGGGTGGTTTGGGGTAGAAAGAAAAAGCTGGGTATCATCAGCGTACTGATGATACCCAACTCCAAAGCCACGAATGATCTCACCCAGCGGTTTCATATAGATGTTGAACAGGAGAGGCGAGAGGACCGACCCCTGAGGAACTCCACAAACGAGAGACCTCGCGGTCGACCTCTGCCCTCCTGTCAACACCGACTGCGAGCGTCCCTGGAGATAGGAGGAGAACCACTGTAAAACCGTGCCTCCCACTCCCAATCCCCTGAGACGCCGCAGCAGGATACCATGGTCGATGGTATCGAAAGCCGCTGAGAGGTCTAATAGGACTAGAACAGAGGAACGACTGGAGCTAATTTAATTGCTGGAGCTAATTTAATTGCTCTAATTTTTCCTTCTGTTGGGTGGATGCCCTGGGCATCAATCCTGAACCCTAAGAATTCTGTTGATTTTACCCCTATGCAACACTTATCTTTTTTTAATTTCAACCCTGCCTCTCTAAATTTCCCCAGCACCTGTTCTAGCCTCTCCGCTAGGATGTCCTCCGTTTTTGCAGCGATGAGGACATCGTCAAAGTAAGGGCATACACCTGGAATGTCCTTCAAGGTCCTCTCCATCACCTCCTGGAAGATGCCTGGAGCTGCAGCTATCCCGAACTGAAGTCTGTGAACGCGGAACGCCCCCTTGTGGGTAACTGTCGTTTGAGCCTCGGCGGCTTCCTTAGACACAGTCAGTTGCAAGTACGCCTGCGCCAAGTCAAGCTTGGCGAAAATGGCGCCGTCCTGGATCGTCGCGAGGACCTGCTTCACCGTCGGGACCGGGTAAGCGTGTTTTTTCATTGCGAGGTTTAGGGTGGCTTTATAGTCTGCACAACCCTGTTCGGTTTCAGGGGTGTGACGATCGGTGTCTCCCAAAGGCCCCCTTCAATTGGTTCTAAAACGCCCTGGCCTACTAGCTTATCTAGTTCGGCCTTGATTTTCTGTTTAAGGGCGAAAGGCACCCTCCGGGCCTTAAGCCTAATGGGCCTGACTGCTGGGTCTAAATTAAAGTTAATGGGGGGTCCTTTGTACCTCCCTAATGACCCATCAAATACATCTGCAAAGTTATCGCAGACAGATTTGAGGGTCTTCCTTTGTATAGAGTTAATTCCCCCAACCCAGATGCCCAAGGCCGAGAACCAATTAAGGCCTATAAGACTAGTTCTCTGGCCTTCAGTGACTAGAACAGTTAATACTCCTCTAAACCCCTTGTATTTAACCATAATGCTAGCCTCTCCCACTAATTCAATAGGTGTTTTTTGGAAGTCAGCTAGTTGCAGTTCGGTGGGTTTAAGGGGAATTCTATGGCCACTTCTCCTTTCTATGTAATTCAGGGTGTCCCTTGAAATTATTGATACAGAAGCCCCTGAGTCCACTTCCATCTTGCAAGGAATGCCTTGCATTTGGATTTCTATCCTCAATTTAGGCCTCAATATGTGGTTGATTCTTGGGGTGTAATTAAATTTAGGGTTTCCCACGTGGTTGACCCTCGCCCCAGCCCCCGGGTTGGAAGTGCGCGCCACTAGTCTAGGGACTTCTCTACCACTCCGATCGGGGGTTACCTCACCAGTGGGCCAAACATCAAGCTCGTCGAGACGGTTGTCGCGCGGTCGGCTTCGGCAGATGGCCTGGATGTGGCCCGTATTTCCGCAGCCTCGACATTTTGCATTTCTGAATCTGCATGTCGAGCGTTGGTGATTTCCCCCGCAGCTTCCACACTTCGTTTCTGGGTTGCGAGGTCTGTCTTCTGCTTTGGTCGGGTCCATCGGCGCGTGATGGTCTCGGCGCCATCTTCCCGAACCTTCGGGTGATCTCCACAATATCAGCTTCCCACTGGTAATCCACCTCCCCACCGTCCACATGGCTCTCAAGGTTTACTACGGCTGAGGCAGCCATGCTGTTGTAAGGGGGGTCGCGTCTGCCGGTAGATTCGTATGTCAGAAGCTCATCTAGAACTTCTTGGAGGTTGCCAGTAGGTTTTGAGATGATACGGTTTTGCAATTGTTCGTCACGAAGTCCCAAAACCACTCTGTCCCTAATACGAATCTCCAGATTGTCGTATTTGCAGCGCAGGGCTGCTTCTCTGACCGCCGCCACAAACTGTTGAATAGATTCACCCGGCCGTTGGTTCCGCTTCTCGAATATCTGCCGCCAAAACAGCTCCGACCTTTTAGGGGTGAAATGGACCTTCAGCTTGGCCAACAGGTCAGCGTACGATACGCTGGAGACTGGCAGGGGTTGGCACAGGCCTACGGCTACCCGGTAAACCGGTGTGCCGCTGATTGTTAGGAGAGCCGCTGCCTTTTTCCTGTCCTCCGTGATCCCGTTGACCAGCATGAACCCCTCGACTTGACTGACATACTCCTCCCAGTCTTCGGGGTAATTAGGGTCGAACTCCTTCAGAGACCCCACTTGCGCCATCCTTAAGGTCTAATTGCTTGCTGCTCGGTTGACTGTGGTTCAAATTTCCCGCTTTTCGCCCGGTCGGGTTTTTTTTTAATTATTTATTTATTTATTTATTTACCCCCGGCTCCTTTGCTGATCTGCCGTCAGATCCCATCCTCGTCGCCACTGTTATGTCCGGATAGACGAGCAGAGACAGCGAGGTTTAGCAAGGAACATTTATTGAACTCACATATGTCAACTGGCTCACTAACGGTTAAACACTACCTTATATACTAACTGTTATTTCAAACGTAACCAATCCCCAGCTTTGAATCAGTCACCGAGAAGTAACAGCCAATGGCTGCTCTGAGTTCTCCCTCCGAAGGAGAACCCTCCGTAACTAAGGACACAACATACCAAGGACATCTACTCTCCTCTTGGAAGTGACTGAGAAGTCTTGATTTATAATTCATATTGACTTTCTGGGATTATTTCAAGGAAGGAATTATTCTAATTATGATGGAGTCTTACACTAAACTGCTCTAGGTTGCTTTAGAACTCTCTCAAACATCTTCTGTAGTGATCATAGCACTACAGCATTGAATTGCCATCTTCTCAGATTGTGGATCTGCACTCATGTCATGTAAATTGATGTAATACATAGTCAGAAACATTTTGCTGTCACAGATCTATTTCTTCATCCCCAAGGATTTGGTGAAGCCAAACTAATGATGCAGGTAATCAAGGATGCCCTGAAGTGAATTGTTGTGGAAGCCAATATATCTTCTCCTAAGCTCCTAAGCTAAGCTTCTCCTTGCATACAAACTATTCTATAGAATACAAAAAATCAGCTATTGTATCATAATTACTCTTTCCCTCCAGACAATTTGCCCACTGATGGGCCTCCTCTCCCGTCTTCTTCTGTCCTTTACCCTTTCATTATTATGTTGAATAAATAGTTGGTTTATTTATTCATTGGAAACCAATTCATTGGTTTCATTGGAAATCTTTAAAATGATTTGGATAAGGTATGGACAGTACTACGGCATAATCAAATGACATCTCAGCTCTTCCTGGACTAATAAAGCACTGCACTCCACTTACCACCAGCAATTTCTATAGATGAAACAGGTAGCTTTTCTTTAGGGGTATTGTATTTGGGAACTGGTATAAAGCAGTAGAGTACAGAGTGTTCCTGTTTGTTATTGTAATCAGTTACTCATGTGCTGTGCTAGAATACTTCATTCCTTTTCTCATTTGGTTTGGTTTTCCCCTCCCAACAATCTTCCAGCCTGGGATAAACTTGGTTTTCTTGTGTCTGTTTTCGAAATCTTCTCCCTTGGGATTTCAGCTCCCCAATCAATTTTGCCCATGAAACCTCAGGTCCTCCCTTTCCTTGTGTGTGGATGGCTCTATTTAATTGCATAAGAGCAAAACTCCAGAAAGCAACAGAATGAATTCTGCACCAATACGTTATTGGCTTTTGGTGCTGGGTCTCTGTGACATTCGTATGTACCAGCCAGTTTACTGGCTTGCAGTTTGTGAATCACACAGCAATCACTAGCCACAAACTGTAACCAACGGAAGAATGTTCTGCAGAAGCGTGCAATACTGCCTTCCCAAAATTACAAGCTTTCCAGCTCTCTTACACGTAAATAAACAGGAACTTTGTTCTGTCAAAGCCCCTCTTCTTTCCAAGGGCTTGTTAAGCCACGAATTGGCTGCCAATCCTATCATCTTCAAGATTGTACTGTGCCCTGGAACACTGAGTCTAGATGTGCTAAAGTTTCACTTTGCAATGACTGTGTTTACAAAAAAACATATTTAAAAAGTGTGTCATCCTGTTCACCAACATCTTTAAGGCGGACTTGGGATCCCACCGTGTCAGCTAGAGAGTGCAGGCCCCCCAAGACTTTTAAAGCTTCTCAGAAATGAGATTTGGAGATTTTGTGGCAAGATGAATGGAAACCAGTAAAGGTAATTATGATTAGCTGGTGGTTTACCATGGAAGTTAAGAATAAAAATACACTTACTTAAAAAAAAATAATCCCCCCTGTATTATTTCTTTTCTTTCTTTTTCCTTTTTCTGCTAGTGAGCCCTTTTGACTCAGGATTGATGTTGGCATTAGAATGCCATTGTGTGGTTAGCAATAAGTGGAATGAATCTTGTGGACTAGACAAGCTGGCATGAAGGAGAAGGCAACATACACAGAAGCAAGCAGGAGTCCAGCATATCCAGGCAGTTTTGTTAAAAAAGAGATGTGGCCTATTTGGGAGAGCCATAAAATCCTGACGATCTCTAACTCTAACTCAGGGGTAGGCAACCTTGGCTCTTTTATTTTATTTTATTTTTATATTGAAAAGTTTTACAGCCATTTAATATCTTAAAAGAAGAGAAAATAGTACAAACTTGGTTTCAGTATGGTCAGATACAAGCTAGATGGAAAGAAGATCAGAAAATTGGTATTACAACAATAGATGAAAATTTGGTAAAACAAATTAGAGATCAAAGTCAAGCGCATATAAGAAGGATATATAATGCATTGATAGAAATAGATTCAGAAACGGAACTTGTCAAAGATTGTATGACAGAATATTCAAGAGCCAATAATGATGGATGTTTGGGGAAAAATTTGGGTCAGAAATGTAAAATTTACTCAGGCTCAAAATTTAAGAGAGAATTTTTATAAAATGTTTTATAGGTGGCACTTAGATCCTAAATTGGCATGTATGTATCCAAATTATCAGCCCAAATGTTGGAGGTGTGGTTGTGAGGATGCAACCTATTACCACATGTGGTGGACTTGTAGAAAAGTTAAAGTTTTTTGGATTAAAATTTGGTGGAATATGCAGAAGATATTTAAGAAAAAGATAAGGTTTACCCCACAGTTATTCTTATTGGGTATTATTACTGATTGTACTGTTATAGAAACTAAGTTGATGTTGAATTTAATAACGGCAGCAAGACTTTTGGTTTTGCAATATTGGAAGAAGGAGGAACTGCCTACTATAGAAGAGTGGACTCTAAAAGTTTCAAACTTGGCAGAAATGGCAAAAATTTCAGCATACCTGAAAGAACAATCACAACAGAGATATATTTTGGAATGGAGAAGATGGATTGAATATATTCAGAATAAATATGGGACTAAAAAATTTCATTTAGCATATGAATGAATATTAGAATTGTAAGATGTACTATTATTTACCTATGTATAAGGGGAGTTAAAGTGCGATAGGATTTAAAGTGTATTCACAGTTGGTTAGCATATTTTAGTTTAAGTTTGTTAGAGGCAATACCCTGCTTTCAGCTCTGGGAAGTCGGGGGGGGGAGGGGGGATGTGGGGGGAGGGGGAGGGATGGAGTATACTAACCTTGGCTCTTTTATGACTTGTGGACTTCAACTCCCAGAATTCCTGAGCCAGCCATGTTGGCTCAGGAATTCTGGGAGTTGAAATTCACGAGTCATAAAAGAGCCAAGGTTGCCTATCCCTACATTTAACCCTATAATTGGTGCACAATCTACTAAAACATTTTGGATATATGGCTCTCCAGTTCCTGTTT
Source organism: Vipera berus (assembly GCF_964194415.1). Classification (NCBI taxonomy): domain Eukaryota; kingdom Metazoa; phylum Chordata; class Lepidosauria; order Squamata; family Viperidae; genus Vipera; species Vipera berus. The sequence goes on along the minus strand of NC_138202.1, from coordinate 125,090,582 downwards.
GAAGACCTTTAGTGAAAAGGAGCATCTTCCTCCAAGAAGCATATTATTCCACTACAATATTTATTAGTTCTTATTATAAAGAAAGTCCTCTTAGTGCTTAACCTAAATCTACTTCTCTGTAAGTTTTTTTATTTAGTTTTTATTAATTTTTTTTATCAAAGTATAAAATACAAAGAAAAAAAACGTGGAAAACTAAAAGAAGAGGGAGGGGAGAAAAAGGGGAGGATAGTGTAAATGAGAAGAGAAAAAAGAACATAGCCCTGACTTCCTACTCTCTTTAGCACCGTAGAAGGCAACAACATTACAGCCACAACTTTTTGCTTTTACGCAATAGATGTACAAGCCATTTCTATAACAATAAGCCTATCTAGTTTACAAAACAGAATCAAAGTTTCATTTTTTTTTCTCATTGCAAGGACAAAATCTGGAAGCAATTTCAAAATAGAGACAAGATTAGGTATATTCTCTTCTTTGGGTAACTTCTGTGTAATTTTGATCCATTGGTTCTGGTCCTGACTTTGAGGGTGGTAAAGAATATGTCTACTCCTTCTTCTATGTAACAATCCTTTTGATATAGAAAGATTGCTATTACATCTCTTCCTAGACAAAACACACCTGCTTCATTTAACTATTCTTTATAGAAGTTGGCTTCTAGTCCACCCAATATTTGGTAACCCTCCTTCAAATTTGCTCTCCTTTTGGGTTCTAGTCCAGAAGTGGATATATTTTCCCAGGGGGAGGAGTCTGACCAGGACAGAGTAGAGTCAAAAAATAACTTCCTGGGATTTGGACCTGGAATTTTTGTACAGCATCCCAAAAGTAATATTTGCCTTTTTAGGCACTGCATCAGACCAACCATGGTAAAATAACTTGTGAATTTATTTATTTGATTCTTGTCATGCCTTTATTACTTTATAAGGAACTCAAGGTTGTGAACATGCATAACAGTCCTGCCTCCTTCTCTTTTTCCCCCCAACACAACAACTCTGTGAGATGGGTTGGGGTGAGAGAGAGTGACCGACCCAAAGTCACCTGGCTGGCTGAATGTGCATTGAGAAATAACATTATAATGCATTGCAATGTGAAGCTAATTTTTATTTCCTCCCTCTCCCCAAAACTCACCTGCAGCCATTTTTATGAGTGATGATGATGGTATCTCTTCCTGAAAGGAACTGGAAACAGTCACTCGCTCTTTCTCAGACACCAGAAAGGGCTCCTTAATTTCCAGACTGCAATCAAGCAACCTTAGTTGAGAGATGGCCTGTGTTCTGTACCAGCCTACTACCGGCCCTGCAGAAAAGGCAGGGACAACCCCTTTTACAAAACGGCAAGAGGCTGGAACTAAGCCTGCCAAATTTATTAACATAAAACAGAGCAACGAGAGCAAAGAGAGTAAACATGAACCATGAAACAGGAGCTATTCAAATGGTTGCCTTCAGCAAACCAGCCCTCCCACACATTCCCCTTTTAAACAGTTCAGGGTGTGGCTTCTCTCTGCCTCCTTCCGAGGTGCCCCATTGCCTTCCTCTGTTTACTCCTGATTGACTGCCTCCTGCGTCGGGCGTCCTTGAACAGGGCCAGCTGTGGGTCATCTTCATCCACACTGTCAGGCTCACACAGCTGGGTCTGCGTCGTGACCAGATGGGAGGGGCCTGGCTGAGGGCTCTGCGGAGCCTCAATACTATCCTCAGCAAGGTCTCCAACACCCCCCTCCTCCTCCTCTGAATCATCCGACCCAACTGCCGAACCCACAGGCTGACCCTGAATCACAACAGCCTGGTAGCTAAATCAGTTTCCTTCTATAAATGTTGTTTACAAACTGGAGGGAGTTCTGACCAAAGTAACCAAGGACTTATGTTTATGGATGGAAGAAGATTGATTTATGACTGGAGATCGCATTTGGCTCTGAAGAGACTAAGGCAGCAGGAGAGCTTTGGAACTCTTCCAGAAAAGGGACAGGAGGAATTACCACAAAGTGGGAGGAATTCTCACTATCTGAATGTTTCCCAAAATTGAATATAGTTTGAATAAGCATATATCTATCATAATTAATTAATAGAAATGGACACAGTTACAGCCATCTGATAGCCAATGCAGCTGGTTCAACTTTATATTTTCAAAAGAAGAAGATGATGAAGTCACAGCAGATGGCAACACTTGGCTGACCCTGACTGATCTTGGAAAAAGCTGAAAAGTGTTAGACTTGGTTAGAACTTAGATGTGAGAGGAGGACATTGAGAAGCCCTAGGGCTAGGAGGTAAGAAACCACATGCCAGGAGAAGCAGGAAAACACATGTTGTTTCCAAGAAAACTTTATGGACATGTCCACAGGTGTGGAATTTGACTTGAAGGAACAAATAGCAATAACAGCAGCAGTGACAATAATACACTGTTGTCTGTATAAGCATACTGATTTAGTTATTATTTTTTTAATTTTAATCCCATTTATATCCCGCCCTTCTCCGAAGACTCAGGGTGGCTTACAATTTTAAAGCACAAATCAATGTGCTTAGCAATAGCCTTCATTCTATGTATATGCCTGCTTGTACCTAGGACTATTGGGTACATTTCCATAACGTGGCCTGGGCAAAATTTTGCTTATTTTCAAACATGCCATACATCCTTCCCTATCAAGTGCTACAAATGAAAATGATCAGTGAGTTGCTTGTTTAAAAAAATAATTAGTGTTAAAGGCTTTTGCAATCATTTTAAAAATGACAGAAACAGAAGAAGAAATAGGAAAAAAAAACATGAGAAAGAAAGAGATAAAGAAGCAGCTTCCAATGTTTGCAACAGTTACAAACATAGCAATTACCATTTCCATCCTCCCATCTTGTGTGGCATAGTTCCTTTCTTGCCATAAACAAACCTTTTTAATCAATAAATCTCCAAATTAGTAATTTGTTTTTTTTTAAGAAAGCTGTATAAAGGGTTTCCAGTTTTTATAAAAGTAATTGTAGTTACTTTCTTGATCAAACAAGTCAATTTAACCATTTCTGCACAAACTCAGCCATCTTCACACTCTATTGTTCCATTTTTGGTAACAATCAGTGCCTTACTGGTGTATCATGCAGACTTGGTGCAATGTTTCTTCTTCTACTGAAAAAAACTAAGGCAATGGTTAGCAAATTTGTTTATGGATTCTTTCTCTTGCTTCTTCTAATGTAAAATAAATTTTTGTGCTGGGTCATAAAATCTTTTTAAACAAACACCGAGAATAGTTTGTAGCCATGCTTCTCGAAAGGAGACATACTAGATGTATGCCACTACACTTCTAATGAACTTTCTATAAAATCAAGCTGGGTGCTCTGCTTATCAGCTCTGATCTTATACTTCTTCGATTTGCATGTCCATGTCTGCTAATTTCTGACAAAGCCTGTTTTCCTTTGCAAATTTGGAAGTGCAAATACCTCAGTAAGTTATTCATCTATGTCATTGGATTAGGTTTGAATTAGCATCTAAGAGATTTATTAGGCCACTTAGTACTGAGGGAAGCATTCAGATCAGACAAATACAGAGGTTAGTCTTTGTTTGTCTGATTGCTTCCTGCTTGAGCAGTAAAAAAAAACCTATCCCAACAGTTTATATTCTTGTGAAATGCCTAGGCTGACAGCCTTTTAAGCTACACTATTAACACTATAAACTACCATATGCATTTATGTTTTGACCTTGCTCAGGGCTGTGGTTGGCACTGGCTAGTTGCACTAATGATGTTATCTAGTTTGTGCAATGAAACATATGCAAATAAACCACCAAGCTAAGAAAGTGCCAAGGACCCCTTCATTTCAACCCTGAGCTACAAACATTCTCCTTTATCAATAGTATCAAGGTCACCTGAAGTGTTAGCACCGCTTTATACTGCCTTGGTAAAGCCACACTTGAAATATTGCATCCAGTTTTGCTCACTACAATGCAACAAAGATGTTGAGACTCAAGAAAGAGTGCAGTGAAGAGTAATGAAGACGATTAGGAGCTGGAGGCTAAAACATAGGATGAACAGTTGCAGGAACTGGTTATGTCTAGTCCACAGGTCTGCAACCCGCAGCTCCGGAGCCGCATGCGGCTCTTTCAGCCGTCTCCTGCGGCTCCCAGTCCTCTGCCATGTGCAGTCAAAGAAAAAAAGTGGGACTAAAAAAGTTCAACCAATCAGTTCAAATATGCAGGGTAGGTGCATATCTCGCCTTGGCTCCACTCTTCAGTCAAACCCTGTTCTGCGCATGCGCGCATGTACGCACATGCGCGCACATTTTTTGTGGCTCCCAGATTTTCCTTTTGTGAGGGAACCGGTTCTGAGTGGCTCTTTCACTGTTTCAGGTTGCTGACCCCTGGTCTAGTCTAATGAAGAGAAAGACTAAGGATAACATGATAGCAGTCATCCAATATTTGGCTGCCACAGAGAAGACCTATTCTACAAAGCCCCTGAGATCAGGACAAGAAGTAATGAATGGAAACTGATCATGGAGAGATCCAATCTAGACATTTCATTCACTTATCTGGGTCACTTGCAGAAGCCAGAAGATGCTTCCATGCAAGTGCTGCCTATGTGTTGAAACCTCTTCCATCTCTCATTTATATGCTGAATGTTGAAGAAAAGCACTGCAAAACAGTGTGATAGCTTCTGTTTGATTTTAGAAAGAGATACATGGCTTTTCCAAACAGCTTTGCTCAAACCTTTATTGAACTGGAGCACCCCTCCAAAGACTAACAGTTCTGATTTTTCTTTCAGAAAATATGTTTGCGAGTATTGAATGCAAACTCTTTATAGTCTACATTGCAAAGAAATGGTTGTAGGGTTAAACATATAAGTAAAATAATTTTATACAGATCCATCATGCATCTAATGAAAGAGAGTGAGACGGAGAAGACAAAGATAGTGACTACTGAGTTGCAATCAGAATTGATTTCAGCAATTTGTCCTAGATACTTGGACATTTTGTATATCCAGACTGATAGTCTGACAATCTATTGATTTGTTACATCATTACTTGGTCAAGAAAGAAAATGTTAGAAGCTGTTGCCTAACATGGATCCCCATGTTTCGACTTAAATTTGCAAAACATTTAAATTTTGCTATAATACATAATTCAGCAAAATAAGACTAGACATATCAGGCCCATATAGCTCTAAAGAAATCCCTTTCTTCAATCAAAGTGGTATTTTCATAACTTCCTTTCAATGCTATGATCAGTCCAGATTTTTTTTCCTGCCCAGTTTCTTAATTCCATGCAACAGAATGAAAACAGCACCTGGCAAATTAAAAATTTGCAGTTTGAACTCCTGTTGGAATTTATTATGACAGCCTGCATATAAAGCAGAATAAAAATTGATTCTCCATTTCCTTACAATTCAGCTACACAAAGGTATTAAGTCCATTTAAGATATTAAGTTATGAATAATTCAAAGGCCCCTAGAAACAAAGTTGCAGGAAAAGCCGATGTTAAACGGAGATGAGTGATGATGTTTTTATCTTTATTATCACCATTGTTAGGGTGATAATCGATTAGCATCCTCGATTGGCAGAAGCTGTGAAGAAGGCAAGTACCATTTCAGAAAAGTTGCTTGGGCTCTGTTTATCACACCCCACAGTTTCCTCAATCCTTTGAGAAAAACAGAAAAACAGAAAAATAAATTGGGCATTACAAGAGGGTTGCAATAGCACCCATGCTTATTACAAATCCACTTCATTAGGCTCAATGGGACCAAGTTCCAAAAATCTATATTTACAGTAAGTCAGAAATATAATGTTAGTATATGTATAGACTTCTCTTTCAGACATCTAACTGTCTGGAAATTCACTATTCTTTTTCTATTTGTTGAAAGTATTACATATAACTGAAAAACTTTTTTATTATAGGCGAAGGGATCATATGCTAGCTCATGGTGGCAAAAATCAGGAGTCTGCTAGCACCTTTTCTAATTAACAAATTATATTAAAGACAGAAGCTTTCATGAGAAGGATCTGAGTTACATGTTGTGAAAGCTTATGTCTTTTAATAAAATGTTTTATCCAGAAAAGTCCTATCAGCTTTTTTCTAATGTTTTGCTTCATGTTTCATGTACTGTTTGCGATATCTGAATTTTAACAATTCTGTTTGGTGCAGTACAGTGCAATACAGAACGTGACATATTTTTCATTGGTAACACACAGTGTGTAACAGGCCCTATCATCACCCTCCCCCTTTTTAAAAAATAATAATATTTCATTCTAGGCCAGTCTAAACAAAATGAGCAGAGAACACGATATTATCCCAACGTCCATAAAATAGGGAACACACTTCTGGAAGACAAATGGACTGAAGAAATGATGGCTGTCTACTTTCTGTGCTCAAGGTCAATAGAAACCAGGAAAGAGAGACAGGTTTGGCCAATTGCGTATAGCTGATTCTGACCTGGAGAGTGTATTAAACATTTTTTGCTGCTTCTATGAACAAGGGGGTTTGGAAATACATGCATTTGATTACCTTTATTCCTTTGAGGGGAGTGGACCATTCTGTGTACTCCATAGGCTCTCTCTGGGTGGGTCCACCATACCCACTGGCTACCAGCAATGGACTCCTTGCAGTGTGAATGCAAGAAGCTCCCTCACAATTGATTGCTCCCTCCCACTTCACCCTGCATCCTTCCTTGTTACCCTTTGCCCTACTGTGTCAGGTGCAAAAAAATCAGGATCGTAAGTTAAGCTCCAGCTAAGAAGATAAGAGTTAATGGAATCACTTATGGCAGCAGTTCCCAATCTCTCCAGCTTTCTGGACTGGTGGTGGTGGTGGCAGTGACAGTGGGTGTGGGGAGAAGGCATGGTTCTGTGTGAGCGGTGGGCAAGTATGCACCTATGTGCAGCTCCATTGGCATGAGTGGTAAGCGTGCACGCCTGCTGCTTGCGGAAATGGAGCTTTGCGTGTCTGCTCGTCCACCACTCACTCAAGTGGAGCTGTGCCCACTGCTTGCGCAGATGGCTCTGAACAGGCAGTGGACTGGTACTGGGTTGTGCCAGAGGGTTGGGGACTCCGGGCTTATAGGAATATAATGCCAGACTGATCCCTCTCTTGACACCATCCCCAGGTTCTGCCTCTTCTTCATCTACCTCTGAGTCATCAGAGGTATGGAGGAGAAGCATGGGACACCCACTGTTCCTTCCAAGTCATGTATACTTGTGTCCCACCAGCAGGGTTATTTCTGAACCGAGGTCCAGGATACTTTTCAAAATGTGCTAAACCTCTCTTAAAAAATAGTCAGGATGGCAGCTGCAGGATGGCAGCTGCAATTTTCAGAAATTGCTAGACTGGTTACATGCTCAGAGTACCTTCACTTCTGCAACTCACTAGACAGAGATTTGACACAAGTTCAACCACCATTCAAAGTAGCCCCCCCTTCAAATAAAATTAAGGTTGTCTGTCTTCTCTGCTATTAGAGGAACAAGCCAGGGCTATTCATTAGTGCCATTCTTGGAGAATCAGAAATTAGGAATCAGGGTAGGCAGTTTTATGCTGGCTGAAAGACTGATAGATTGCACTTTAACATGCCCACAGCTCCCATTGTTCCAAAGGATACAAAGTTTGGTCCTTTCCCCCACCCCACTTCTGTGAAGAAAGGAGAAGTTCCTTATCAACAACAGTAATAATAACAAAAAAAATGGAAGAATGCCTTTTTTCTTTTTGCTCCTCTCTGCTTTTAGATACCCCAACATGGGAACAAAAACAAAAACCTTTATTTGGCAGTAGGGGGAAAGAAGATGTGCTTGAAAAGATTTGGCATTCATCAAGCATTCAAACACTTGGCCAAGGTTGAGTTGCTGTGCATTTTCTGTGTCGGTGCTTAGAAAGTGTTGTGATTTAAAGGAATAACATGGGGCATGTATGCCTATAAATGGAAGCTGGCCTCGATACGAATCAGGCTGGCCTCTGCCAATGCAAACAAGAGGAAAGCAGCTGGTCTCAGAGCAACGGGAACCTAGCAAAATCCAAGTCTGTTGAATCATAGTTTTACGTTAGTTTTTAACTTCATTTGAAAGCTACATAAACACAGGCTTTGTATTAATAACAAAGTCAGCTCGGAAGTATGAAGGCCTTCTGGGAAGCTCATCCTTCTGGACAGAATTAAAGGGAAGGAATGGCTGTTAGTGGCCTTTTGTAAGATTTTAAATGTCTGGGAACAGTTGCAGCATGAAACCGTGACAAGACATCAGCGGGAGTTTTAATAGTGTTGCTTCTAAGTAGAATTTAGAGCAGCAGAAATAAAACTCATTTTATGTGATATTTTCTGGAGACGTATGTTCCAGATGAATGGTTTTCATCTTGAAAGCATTGTTAGGGTTGTTTAAATACATAAGTAAATCAGTAAAAAAAGTTGAGGTGAAATGGATTTTGTCTATTAAATTCTCAGCCAAAGTTAAGAATTCATATTAAAGCAACATCCATGGATCTTGAGAGATAAGAGATGATCATTCTGGCTCTTCTGCAAAATCCCAATTCAAGTTTGTTTGGAGGAATTGGGGTGGGGGAGGATGGAAGTTACTCCAATTCAACATCAGAAAACAATCCAAGCTATGGTTGCCTTGTTGTATCTGATTAATATATGATTAGAACAATTCTCTCTCTGTGTCCCAGATATCTGCATATATTCATTGGACATTTGTTAGGCATATATATATATATGTCTTGAGTGTTTTGAGCACCTCATCGGCCCAAATATGGGCAAAATCTTTTGCCTGTATCAGCCCAAACTAGGGCCATCCACAGGCAGCAAGTCACAACTGCGACAATTGTTTGTATTAAATCCAAATTTATATATCCCAGGTGTAGACATTTGAAATCAGTAAAAATAAAAACAATGAACTCCAGGATATAAGAAAAAAATCTTCTTTATTGTTGAGCTTTCATCAACAAGCTGCTGACATCATCAGAGCAAGGGCTGAATGATAAGGGAGTCAGTACATACACTTATACGGCAGTTATAACGGTCAAATTGTGGAATGTGGGTGTGGCCTATTCGTGACAAACTTGCTCATGTATAATCACAGTGGTTCCAGCTTTTTTGGAAAAGGCCGCTCTCTGTTTGATTTTTAAAAGTCGCGCCTAGCAGCTGCTTGACACATATCAGCTGTTAGTCACGTAAGTCTCATCACGTTGCGTGTAGTCATGCGCTGGCTGACAGGCTCTTTGTTTGAAGTAGAGTCAAGGAGGTCATCTCGTTCCCTCGCATGCAGTCGTTGCAGGCTTGATTCTGCTGTGGAAGGGAGCAGATGTCCTCGTGGAGTGTGTAACTGATTCGTTGTCCTTCATGTTTCTTTACCTGGTTGCTGTAAAATTGGCTCTGTTGTGTGATTTGGTTTGTCTGATCTTAAAACACTAAAAGAGTTTTAAGATCCGACAAACAAAATCATACAACAGAGCTTTGATGATGTCACAGCTTGTTGACGAAAGCTCAGCAATAAAGAAGATTTTTTTCTTATATCCCGGGGACACGGTGGCTCAGTGGGTTAGGTCAGATGGTCGGCAGTTTGGCGGGTCGAATCCCGAGTGCCGCATAACAGAGTGAGTGCTTGTTACTTGTCCCAGCTTCTGCCAACCTAGCAGTGCGAAAGCACGTAAAAATGCAAGTAGAAAAATAGGGACCACTACGGTGGGAAGGTAACAGTGTTCCGCGTCTAGTCATGCCGGCCACATGACCATGGAGATGTCCTCGGACAAGCACTGGCTCTTCGGCTTTGAAACGGAGAGGAGCACTGGCCCTTAGAGTTGGAAACGTCTAGCACACATGTGCGGGGGAAACTTTACCTTTACCTGTGTGTGTACACACACACACACACACACACACACACACACACACACACACTGCTAAAAAAAATAAAGGGAACACTTAAACAACACAATGTACTGAATTTAATAGTAGGATATCGTATTTTGTGTTTCCTTTATTTTTTTGAGCAGTATATATTCCAACAGTGCTGTTTCTCAAAGATTTTATATCTGTGATAGAGATCCCTATTTTTCTACATTATTTTCTACCTTTTCTTATATAGTACCTCCTCATGTTTTTCTAATCATTTCTTCCAAATTTCTCATGAAGGTATTTTGAGCTTACTTTTCATTGGCACTGGCCAAGGTTGCCCCTGCTGGGATTCTTGTCTGTTGCAGTACAGATGTTTCCATCTCTCTGAGCCTCCCTGGCTGCTTACACTTCCCCATCTGAGAACTGCCAAGTTATGTTTTCCTTGGAATTTAATGGAAGTAGGGAAGCTGAGAAGGTTGCAGATTCCCAGGGATATGACTTTTCATTGACAAGCAGGACATTTACAAAGACCTTTTGTCAAAAGGACTTATTGTTAAAGCAAATTCTCATTTTTCAATTTGGATATGAATTTATGGGCAAAAATGCAGGGAATTTTTCTGTGGCACTAACCTATCTCTGGATCCCTCGCTGTGTAGCTTAGGCCTTTCTGCCCAGATTTCCAAGGTTTGGTGGAGAAACTATTCTCAGGTCAAGAGTCATAAGCAGAAGCAATGTATTCTAAGCAAAGTACTTCAAAATTATGTAAATGAAGCATTGCAATTTTCTGATTGCTCTATATTTGCATTTTCCTCCTGGGTGCTTGGACAGATTATATTTCTGTTTGCTTGATTTGTATCATTTTTATCAAGAGAGATGTTGCTACACTATTCGATCAGCATTTAGGCCAACCCAAAGAAATAATGATGTGTATGAGAATATTATGTTCTGGCTAGAGCCAGGGCTTTTTTTGTGTGTGAGGTTTGACACTCAGTATAAAATGTATTATTTTAAATCAGTGAATTTATAGATTAAAAATTCTTCCTACTCGGCTGCTTGACTTCATTTTCCTCTTCCTACAATATTGATGGTGTGGATTAGTTTTTGAAAACAACTTTTCCTGATACCAGCCTGCAGTTTCTTTCAATCAATCAGAACATATTGACATAATACTATGTAATCAGTTTGACTTATAATGACATAACTGAGAGCAAACAAACTCAGAGAGCAAACAAAGACCTCTTGTTACCTCTTTTTTATGACTCATCTCATCCAAGTAATCGGGTGATGCTCCATGCTTTGTTTCAGTACCGTGAAACCATTAAGAATCAATCTCCTAATCTAACAGTAGGGATACACAGAGAAATGCTAACTGTATTAGAAAGTATGTCTGTGTTCACTCAGCATACCAAGATGTAACTAGTCTGGGCTTAACTTAGCGTGTTGTATGAGCCAAACCGATTCTGATTGATTCAGTAAACATGGTTAAACTGGCTTAGCACAATTTGTAAATTAGATTTTTGAAACTAGAAAACTACCTGCTATTAGCTTGGGGTGATCTAATAGACCTTGATTTGCCTTACTCATGGGATGTTTCAACCTCACCCTGATATTTATTTTCATGGAAAAAATGCTGAAAATTTTGGGAGGTTTCATTTCATGAGAGATGTGTACGAAAATGCTCATCAAATGTTCTCAAGATTTGGCTTAGCATGAGTCCTGGCAAACATGACTTCCAGCTAATTAAATTAATCAATATTCTTATCCCTGGAATTATTCTGAGTCTCTCAACAAACACAACAGTTTGCAACATTCTGACTAATGCATCTCAAGTGTATGATTTGATTTCCACTTGAGGCTTTTGGAGGGCTAGCCATTGGTTTCTCTTATTAAGTTACAGCTCACTGCACTGGATATTTTCCCAAGAGCAAGAAGAAAGGACACTGTGGTTATGATGTTATTGTAACCTAAATTTGGGGTTGGGAACAAATCTTCTACAAAGCATTTTTTTTCATCTTCTGTTTCAGCCAGCATTGATCAGATAGCCAAGGACACTGTTTTTATACAGCAGTTGTTAGTGCCATGGTTTCTTCAGAAACAAGCAATGCTGTCTTTGTAAGAGCTATCTACAAAGCTTTTAGAGGTCTGTTTCCAGAAAGGGTGGGAATTTCTCCATCTCTTTTTTTTAAAAAAAAATGTATTTACTATCCTCTAGAAAAGTCTGTGAACTAAACTGATTTGTTTGTTTTTGGTGAACCCGCTCCTCGTTTGAATTTTCAGATCAGAACTCTTAACAATACGGGGTGTGATTTTGATCCATAATATCTGGATTGGATTCCTGGGATCACTGATCTCCTGACTTCTTAGACAATGGGAAAGTGAGAATTAAATTCATGATACTTTCTAGAGTATCAGTCCCCTCTCAGTCCCAGCAAATATGGGCAGTGGCAAGGGCTAGTAAAAATTGTAATCCCAAATACATGAAGGTACCAAGGCGTATTCTAATCCTGGCTTAAACTGATGACCCAAAAACGAGTTCTGGACTTACTTAACTTTATTGCATGCACAACCTCTTGATCTTCTGGGACATAAAGTTAGCTCACATTTTATCTTCAAACAAGGCAAGGAAAGTTGATGCAAGCAATATTAATTATCTCCAGATCATCCAGTCTGCCCTGGGGCTCTGTTGAAACTTGAATCTCCTTGGCCCAGCCCAACCCTTCAAGGTCATTTGTTGGCAAGGAAAGGAAGTAAAGATACATATGTGAAATGTGTGGCTGGGGCAGGGAAGAAAGTAAAGATGGCATTTTGACTGCATAATCAAAGCCTGGCTTCCTTTTGGTGTGTATCACACATAAAAACAGAGGCAAGGCTTTGATTATGTGGTGGTAGTCACCATCTTAACTTTTTTTATCTTCCTGGATCATAGCAGAAATCATTTTCTTATATTGTGTAAGATCTCAACTGTCTATTTCCAATACTCACTAGCCTTAAAAAAAACAATTAGCTATGTTCCCAGAAAGAAACTATGCCACCAAAATCCTAAACTGAAATCCACAAACATTTCCTCTCTTTTCCTCTTTCAGATCCTTTTCTCTTAGCCTCATTTTTCTTTCTTCAAGGAACCAGCTGTGTCTCTGCTCTTGCTAAAGGTATTTTCCACAATTCTGCAAATATTTGTTTTTGTGTTGCTAAAGTGCACTTATATATCTTTTATTTCCATGCCTTCAATGGCAGATGACTTACAGAAATTAACAAATGAAGAGTTTGGGAGCATGGAAGGAAATAATACAAAAAGTAAGTATAAAAAAGCCATTATTCTGAATCAAGCTATGTATATCTCAAACTGGGCAAAAGACCAACAAGGACTTGGGCAGATACTCCATAATTTGCTTCTTGAACTTGAGGTGACCTTGACTGAACTCAAACATGAAAAACATAAGAGCCAGTTTGTTCTAGAGATTAAGACACCAGGCTAGAAACTAGGAGACAGTGAGTTGTAGTCCTGCCTAAAGTATGAAAGGCAGCTGGGCGACTTTGGGGCAATCATTGTCTCTCAATCCAACTTACCTCACATGGTTGTTGTGAGGGAAGTTGAAGGAGGAAGGATTATTGAGTTATCTATAAGAATAAAAAGGGAAAATAAATAAATAAATAAATAATAAAGTGCTGTACCATGAGTCCCCCCTTTTAAAAAAAATTACACTATACATCTATCACATTGAATAGAGTTTGTAGAAAATTTCCACATACATCCTATTTATTCATTCAAATCTTCAGTTTTCTGATTACCAGTTTGAATTCTGAGATCACCTCTGTTTAGAGAAGAAATCCAAGATTGTCCCTACCTAGCTCAGAGAACTAATTTCAGGAGGAAAAAAGACAATACATGATAAAGTAGTGAACATAGATACTCTACAGATGGTTGCGGGCCTCTCATGAGGAGGACCATTTCCTGTTTCTTACCCAGAAGCTGAGGAACAACTCTAAAAGAATGTGAAAAAAGGGCGCTTGAACCTCTGTGTGCAATTCTATAGGTATCAAATAGATTATATGCAGCATTTTCTTTTTTTATGAATATTTTTTATTAAAAGAATATTTTACAAAGATTTTTTTAAAAACTATAAAAACATAGAAGAAACAGAAAACGATGATAAACATAAAGAAAAAGTGAATAACCAAAAAAACAAGAAAAAGAAAGATTATAAAGAAGCAAACTCCAATCTTCTCTGCAACAGTTACAAGCATAGCAATTACCATCTTTACTGTCCTGTAATATATTGGGGGTTTTGCTTGTACTGATTCATGTGTCTATTTAAATGCTACTTAAGGGTTACTCAATGGTGTGTCTGTGTAACAGCTAAGGACCAAGCCAGACTTCTTGTCTCCAGGAAGATCATTGGTAGAATTGGTTACTTTAAACCTATTGGCTGCCACCTAGTGGCCAACTGTATAAGTAGCTGCTCAACAGCCACTGTTTCAGTTCTGTTCTGCTTGACTCCAGTAAAGCATGCGTCTGTTTGGAACCTTCTGTCTCACTTAGTGCCTGCAAAGAACCGGCTACACAATACCTCCCATATTGCATATTACAGTTTCTTTCTTCCCACAAACAGATCTTTGTAATCAATAAACTTCCAAATCAGTGGTTCATTTTTATCCAGTTTCAGGAAAAAAAAATCTCTAAAGGGTTTCCAATTTTTAATAAAAGTTATTGTTAACTGAGCCATTTCTCCAAATGCAGCTATCTTTCCAATCCATTCCTCCATTACTGATGTCTCAGTACGATTCCATCTTTGTGCATATAATAGCCTTGCTGTGGTTGTTCATGAGCTTGTGGTATTTTCTATCAAACTAGAGAAGAAAAGGTGCAGTGAAGATGCCATGCATGATAAAACAAAATGGGAAAAGGAAGTAAAGTCCAAAAGAAAGATGCAAGATGAAAATAGGAGTCCTTGCTTGTTTTCTTGCATATGTAGGTAATATCATCAGTGCTGCCATGTTTCCCCAAAAATAAGACCTATCCCTAAAAGAAGCCCTAGTTTGATTTTTATGCGGGCACCTAATATAAGACTACCACCCAAATAAGGCCTAATTTTGGAGCGAGGTACACGTGTAAAAATCAAGCTAGGGCAGGGGTGGATCTGCCCCATACGCCCTGCACCTGCTTACCTTAGGACCACCACAGTCTGGCCTCCCATGCCCCAAAACCTGTCATGTCAATGCTTGAGTTTTTCTGTGGCCACTTGCGTTGCTTGTGGCAGGACACTATGTGCCACTGTTTGTGGCAGGATGCTGTGCAGTGCTTCGCACTGGTGCTGCCACTCCTGACCGGATGCCATGTGGCTTGTCTCTCTGGTGCTGCTGCTCACAGCCATATGCCACATGGCAAATCACACCACTGCCTCCGCTTGTGGCAGGATGTTGTGTGGTGCTTCACACTAGTGCCACTGCTCGCAGTAGGACACCGCATGGTGCATTGCGCTGGTGCCACCACTTACGGCAGGATGCCATGTGGCTCATTGTGCCAGTGATAATGCTCATGGGAGGAGGCCACACAGCATGGTGCACTGTGGTGCATGCAAGCAGCAGCACTGGCACGATGCACTGCATAGCCTCCTGACATGAGTGGTAGTACCAGCGCAATGGGCCACATGGCATCCAGCTGCAAGCAACGGCACTCTCTGTGGAAAGAAATTAAACACTGAGAGGAAATGTGAATTGCATCTCTTCCAGTCCATAGTGGAAAGAGAGTTTAGACAGGATTGCAGCACTGACCCAAAAGGACAGTGATGAAACTACAAAACCTAATGCTTCTTGTGAAGCTTCTTGCTTTAATGAAGAGTAAGCAAAAAAGGCCTTTATCTTACATTACAAAGGACATGTCAATGCTGCTAACATCAGATGTTCTTGCTTTGACAACATATGGAAATGCAGCTATTTTTCTCTATTGCTTTTAGAGTTAGTTGATGCTAGGAGGGGGAATGTGGATGAGAGCCCAGCTAGTCATAGCAATAATAACTCAGCCATGGGAACCCAAGGTCATTGGGCCCAGAGTTGATAGAATTTTGGTGGGCCCAATGACCTTGGGGAGAAAGCTGGGGAGAAAGCCTGCGCTTCAAGCTAATTGGGGAATGTGATTTATGACTGTTTATTGGAGGAGGGAATTGTGCTTTGTTACTTTGCATCTAGGGGAGGGGAATTTAGTTTTTGGTTTCGACTATGTAGTACCCATACTTTGTTTCTTGAATAAAAGATTCTTTAAGGTAAACAATGCCTTGAAGTTCTTTTGAAGAGTTTCATCTGTCAGAACCATGACAGGACACTTTCTTTTAGTAGAACACATTTCCTGGATATAAGTCTCATTAACCACAGCGAGGCTTCCATCTTCTGAGCCAACCTAGTGTGTAATGCTACACTGCAGATGTTTTCATATGACAATATTTTTCTCTCTGTTTAACCAAAATATCAACTTTTAAAAAGGGATACACAATAAGGTAAGTTAGTTTTCAATGTAGAAACATAGATGGTCCTGCTCAATGGCTAGTTTGAATAGAACATTGTGGTGACTACTGCATATTTTAATCATGCAAATGCTAACTGCCACATGATCCTGTGACAAGACTTCAGACAAAGTGCTACACTGATCTTTTAAAGCATTTTGTTTTACCTTCAAATCTGATGTATTTCCCTGATAAAGTGAATCCGAAATATTAACACCCATTTCACCTCACAGCCAGATGGGCACCAAACAAAATGATGAGTTCCTATCAACTCAACAGCTTACAATATTTTTTGTTAACTTTAAGTTGACCTAAAACCCAGTATTGCCTCAAATGGAATGATAAATATCCTTTTGTTTCTATTTCTTTTACTGTTATTTCTGTTTAAAATGTTTTGCATTTTGGTGAATATATACATATATATACATATATACATATATACATATATACATATATACATATATATACATATACATACACATACACATACACATAGACATAGACATAGACATAGACATAGACATAGACATAGACATAGACATACACATAGACATAGACATAGACATAGACATAGACATAGACATAGACATAGACATAGACATAGACATAGACATACACATACACATACACATACACATACACATACACACACACACACACACACACACACACACACACATATATATATATATATATATATATATATATATATATATATATATATATATATATATATATATATATATATATATATATATATATATATAACCTGCAAAGTGCCTCTATCCAATTTATAGTAAATCAAGATGAAGATGAGTGAAATCACCCTCTTTCAAATTTTCTTTAACTGTAAACTGTAAACTTTTTTCATATGTGTGTGCATTAGTGGAAGTTCCAGGAAAGATATGGTGAACTGAAGCAGGTTCTGCAAAAGTGGAGGTGACAATCCTGGCAAAGACAAAAGAACCAGTGAATACACTGGTTCCTAGAAACCTATCCAGCAAGGAGAGGATGGGAGATTGCCCCCATTTGCTTAGGATATCTATTCCTCATGAGAAGACCACAAGATTGTGGTTTTCCATGGGTTTGGGTGCTGGAAGATGAGGAGATTATCCATCTTGCTCACAATTGCAGCGGAGACTTTTAAAGGACACTAAATTTGCAAACCTCACTTTCTAATCACTTTTGGACATTGCTCATTAAATATTTTTTAAGATGTTACAGTCCTTCAGACCAAAACATTTGAAAATGCCTTCAATCCTGAATGAAAAAACATTTTAATCATAAACTTAAGGATTTTTTTAAAAAACTGAAATAAATAGCAAAAAGCTAAATAAGATTTCAATCTTACAAAGATAAATAGACTGTAGGTCCAGATAACACCGGAACATTTAAACTTTTGCAATAAAATATTGGAATTAGCTATAAAGAACAAAGAGCTTCTCATGAGAAATAGATTCTCTTTTGGTTTTTATGAGAAAAAAAGTCAGGCAATTTAATGATTTCAAAAACTGGACAATAAATAGGATTAATTTTTAGGTAGAGGAAAAATTTACACGCCTATAAAAATATTGCAAAATGTTATAAAAATGAAGATACTGAAAGTGACTTTTGAAGAATGGAATATAGAATCAGAAAATAGTAGCAACAATATTAATAATGATGTCTGCTTCCATAAATAGATTATGCCCAAAAGATGTTACTAAAGAAATGACAGATGTAGAACAAATTTTATCTGACAAGTAGTGATGGAATCAGAAGTGGATTTATAACTAAAAGGCAGAGAGAATGACTTAGAAAAGGTTGTTTCACTGGATTTAAAAAAGAAACAGGCTGAGTTTTTAAAATTTAAAAGGGAAATACAAATGACAACACAGGAGAGTGCTCTACATAATTATTTCCTACTGGAATTACAAAAAAGAGGCTTGTTAAAGCCTTGAAGAACTCTTTGGGATGGGACAAAGAAGAAATGAAGGGAAATCAAATCCTATGACAATATTTGAATGAATTAAAGATTAAGACTAGAAGGAAGGAATAGAAAGTTTATTTGATCAAGGTTAAAATAATATATGCTGTTAATTCTGGCAACTCTTTATGGAATTTCTGCTGACCCCAGGATGGAAAAAATAATGATGTTTTATCGATTTGTTTATAGATAACAGATGGGATATGGAATGAAGGTATAAATGTTTGTAATCTTAGGTGGGGTGAAGTATTGTTAAATTGGTTTATATTCTTGCACCTTTCACTCTTTCTATTTTCTTTCTACAAGTTTAGTTTGAATCAGATTTTACTTTATAGTCAAATTTCATCATACATATACACATACGTACATATGTATATGTATGTATGATTCATTGACTAACAGTTTGAGGAACATTAGTAGAAAAAGAGCATTTACAAATTTGTGGAAAAGGATCCATTCCACTTATCCCAACTCTTAGAGTTAGAAGGACTGGCAAGCATGGGAATACAACATCAAGAGAACAAACCAGTATGACAATAAGGGCAAATTCCTTGTGTGTCCAATCAATATTCTATTCTATTCTATTCTATTCTATTCTATTCTATTCTATTCTATTCTATTCTATTCTATTCTATTCTATTCTATTCTATTCTATTCTATTCTATTCTATTCTATTCTATTCTATTCTATTCTATTCTATTCCTTTCCACTCCACTCCACTCCACTCCACTCCACTTCATTCCAAATACTAGAATCACCTTCCCATTTTACCAATCCTAGCATTTTAGAGGCTGATACATGATATTTGTCTCTCTGCAGTGTTAGGTGGTATAGAATCACTTAGGAAATATATTGGTCAGTTGTTGAATGCTTTATAGGCATTCTGCTTCCTTTTCATGGACAGGAATCTGGACCAGTCAGCTTAGATTTCTGAAATCAGAGCAATTCTTTTTCTCAGGAGTGCCCAAAGAAGCTTTGCTTTAAATCTAATCTCAGTGGTGGTGGTGGTGGATGAATTAGATTGCACAATAGAGGGAAACAGTTTATCTCTCTTCTCTGCCCATCCTGATTCATTCCCATCAGCAGCTATCTATGTGTTTTTTTTTAATGATGTAAAATACCATACCTGGCCCTACAATTGTTTTGTAGCGATTCTCTTTGTTGTGGCAATCTGTTCTCCCAGCTTTCTGGAAAGAACTGTGGGACATTTCCAAATAGCAAGACTTTTAAAAATGCGTTGATTGTAGTGGATAATCAAAAGTATAATATAACTCTTTTGAAATGTTCCCATGTTGTAATCAATTAGTTGACAGTTTGGAGATGAGCATAATCATCCCTTGCTTTTCCTATAATTGCAACATATTGGATACTTTTAGCCAACATTTGGTACACTCCCACTCTTTGCAGTCCTCAATAGAGTTACGTTTTATAATCTTTCAAGGTTTACAATTCTGATAAACTCTTTGAAGATAAATCTGTGCTGCCCACTGATTGTTACTTCCTGCTTTATTTTCACAGGCTACATTCCACTGTCACCCCTTTTATTTTGCCTGAGATTTTCTCATTGTAATGAGAATGCAATCCAAATTCAAGTGTGAGAAAACAGTCTTTCAAGGCTAAGCTGAACTCCTGTTGTGGTCTGACTCTAGATTTCCTTTGAAAGTTAAAACAGTATTCTTTGTACATGGGCTGAACACATCCTCCTTTGCTTTCTTGTCATATCAAACAGACGTACTGGACTACTTCTCTTAAAGCTGAAATTTGTGATAGAATGGAATACCTGTCACCTTCCTTAATCTGAATTACATCTGTCACCATCCTTCATTGTCTGTAAACATTATTTGGGGAATCATAAATTCACAACCTGTAACTTATGGACTTTGAATTTAGGCTTCAGTTAGGACTGGGCTGTGAATTGCATTTCGTTGTAGCCACTTGAGAATCATTCAAGGAATTCACTCAATTGCTGTTTATAGTAAAATATTAGTAGACTCCTGATTTGAAAGGACAGCATTTCAAGCTTTCTTTTGGGTTGAGGAAAGGGAGGCAGAAGAGATTAGCAGTCTATATTATGCCCCACTTATGAAAAACAATTCCCACTGAATTTAGTAGGAATGTCAAGTAAACATGTTAAGAAAAAAACTAGAAAAACAACCCAGCAAAACAAAATCTTGGAAGGGAATGTTTCTGTGAAATGTTTTCTTCTTAAACTATGGCATAAAGAAGCCTCCAGGAACACTGCAACAACACAAAAACAGAAGCACTCTTGGCTAGCTACAGAGGATGTTTTGGAGCTGTTATTTCTGTGAAGGGAGGTGTTACAAAGTACTGTTTGAAAGGGTACCCAGATTTCTGCACCTGCTGTATTCACTGTTTTGTTATGCTGATTATACAAACAATTGCACAGAAATAATAAGTAGGCATACAAATTGGAGAAAAATGACATGTTAAACCATGAAGAGGTTTGTGTCAGACTCTGTTCACTTAGGGAATCATTGTTTAAACTTTGACCAGGCATGTCTAAACTTCTGTCTTCAATTGGAGCAAAATGGAATGTCTGTTTATAAAGACAGGACTATTTTTTCCTCTATTTTGTGCTCTACTTTTGAGAATTCAGCATCACCTGGATTTTTATCTCATGTGCAACCCATTTATCTGTCATAGCCTGATCCCAGATGACAGTTTTGGGGCTGACTATCTTTAATGGAAAAGTCTTTTGATTTGTTGTAGATTTCAGAACGGAGCTCAGGTTGAGAGAGAAATCGCTTATGTTTTGATGTGAATTTGCTTAATCATCTTTTTTCAAACCTTCCACAAAATTCGCAACACAATTTCTAATTCAAAACAAGTGCAGTATACTAGAGGGCTATTTGTCTGAAATGGAAGGCACATATATATTTATATGAGATCTAAACAAACTGTCATGTTTCAGAAGTTCTTCTGAAGTTTATTTATTTTTATTTATTTATTATGGGACTTATATGCCGCCCTATCTCCCAGAGGACTCAGGGCGGCTAACAACAATAAAAAACCAGCAGTACAAAAGTTAAGAAAAAATTAAATAACAGCCCCAAATATTAATTACACAGTTAAAATTAAAACTTTTAAAAACCCATCATCAATCCAGGTCAGCCTGATGGAAAAAGAACATCTTGAGGTCGCGGCGAAAGGACCGGAGGTCCGGGGCCATCCGAAGCTCAAGGGGGAGTTGATTCCAAAGGGCTGGCGCTCCCACAGAGAAGGCCCTCCCCCTGGGGGTCGCCAGCCGACATTGTCTGGCCAACGGCACCCTGAGGAGGCCCTCTCTGTGTGAGCGCACTGGGCGATGGGAAGTCGTCCCCGGCAGCAGACGGTCCTGCAGATATCCCAGGCCTAAGCCATGTAGGGCTTTAAAGGTAAGTACCAGCACCTTAAATCTTGCCCGGAAGACAACTGGTAGCCAATGCAGCTCACGCAGGAGGGGTGTAATATGGGAGTATCGGGATGCTCCCATCACTACCCGCGCGGCCGCATTCTGCACCAGCTGGAGCAGAATGAAGTTGTTTGAATTGGTTTTAGCTCAGTGTGTGTGTGTGGGGGGAAAATCAGGAAAGTTCCCCCTCCCCCAGGTTTCTGAGGAAACAAAATTCAGAGGGCACCCTGGGTGATCTTGAACTGAATGGGACAAGATTCGTGGACAAGATTCGTGGGCACTGATCCTTTCTCCTGTGCTCCCCGTAACATCTTCTCCCATAGTATATTGGAATCCACTGTAGTTCAGCAGCCAACAAATTTCAACAACAACAATAATAACTTCAAATAAAATTATTATTAAATAATGATATTCCACTCACTACACTGATCCTGCTACCACTCTTTCCCTCCCTCTTTTAGCTCCTGTCGCTTATGTACTGGCTTCTGCTTCTTATTGCAATAGCCTATTGTACTGTTTTGGCAACTTCAAGGCATGTGGACTTCAACTCCTAGAATGTTGGCTGGGGAATTCTGCAAGTTGAAGGCAACATATCTTGAAGTAATGATAGTTGAGAAATGCTTATCTATCTGTACGGAACCAGTTACTGACCTACTAGACCCCACACTCATCTTCCAAGTACCTTCCCTTCTTCCCTTCCTTCCCAGTCCTAACCTCAAGCCTTTAACCCCACTTTTTTTTCCCAAATTCCCCCCTGCTTGTCTCCACTGCTGCCTGGAACAACTATGTTTCTCTTGGTATCTAGAACAAAGCACACCCCAATCAACATTTCTTTGCATGAAATGGTAATAGTAGTAATCATGGCACTACTAAAATAAAGCCCAATGGAAGGAGTTTCTTCATAATATATTTTATGGGACTTGGGCTTTCTCAAGTATTCCAAAGCACAACATGGCTGCTTAAAGTGACTTCATTCTAAATTAGTCCAAGCTCTGTGATTGGGCCATTGTTTCCTGTCTTGTAAGTGGTTGGTTCCCCCCCCCAAAATAAAAAAAAATAAAAATAAAAAATCTTTTCCAGCCTTTCTAACAATGGAAAGAAGCAGACTGGGTTGCTTGGTTGTGCTTTGGCAGGTATGTGCATTGTGTCTTGTTTCTGTGTTGTTTTTATGCAATGAAAAAGAACCAAAACACCCATGTCATTTTGAATTTTCAAAACTGGCATGCAGACAACTTGAAATGTTTGAGGGGGGTATTTCTATTTTATGTGCCTCTAATCCCTAGCACTAATATATATATGCATTTGGGGAAATATGCAAAAATAGGGAAAAAATACATTAAAACAACATATTACCTTAGGTCCAAAGTACATACACTAAGGAAAATATATATAAGAATTAATAGATTAGAAAAAATTGTTATAGTGTGTGTGTGTGTGTATGCACACACACACACACACACACACTCCATGCTTACATTCCATTTTGTATCCACAGGTCTCAAAACGTTTATGAATCAAAAGCATAAAAACCAATAGTTACATGCGAATTTCAGTCTCAGTTACATATTTACATTACTTGACTCTCCTCTAAGAGTCACATCTTTTTAATGCTTTATTTTCATGCTGAGATAAGGAGAATGAGCTCCTGTCAGAGATTTCTGATGTTGGAATCGCCAGGATTTGTGACATCTGGCCAGCAGCACGCTAGCAAAATGGCCTGAAGGCAGAAAAAAAAAATATTTGCATCTTTCTCTCCTTCCTGGCAATTGCTTTTAAAATAGTTCTCTTTTTTGCCATTGCAAATAGCGCTATGGGGGTTAATCCAATTATTCTATGAGTTTTAAGGAGGAAACCTGGGGATGTATTTATTTAGTTATATTTTATTTAGTTATATTTATATACCGCCCTATTCCCTGAGGACTCAGGGCGGTTTACAGGGAATTAAAAATCCAAAATACAAAAATTAAGAACCAAATTAAAAAATATTAAATTAACCCTGTAGTCAGTTAAAAAGAACCCCAAATTAAAAATTCCTCCTCAGCCTGGGCCCGAGAGCTCGAAGAGCCAGGTCTTCAGGCCCCGGCGGAATGATCGAAGGTCGGGGGCAGTTCTCAGCTCCACCGGCAGCTGGTTCCAGAGGGCAGGCGCTCCCACCGAGAAGGCCCTATCCCTGGGTGTCACCCGCCGGCAGTCTCTTACCGGCGGGACCCTGAGCAGACCCTCCCTGTGGGAGCGCACTGGGCGAAGGGCATTTGATGCCGGCAGCAGGTGTTCCCTCAGATATCCCGGACCCAGGCCATGTATGTTGAATTTATGGACCACTCCAGGCTGCCCCTTCCATACCCCTGCCATTTCCTCATTTTAACTTTTCCAGAGTTGGAAAGAGTTAAGCCTGTATGAAGACAGGCAAGCAAATCTGGTGCCAGATACTTGATGATGATGATGATGATGATGATGTTGGCAGGTACCTTGGAGGTCATCTAGTCCAACCCCCTACTCAGGCAGGAAATCCTATACCATTTCAGACAAATGGCTGTCCAGTCTCTTAAAAAATTCCAGTGTTGGACCATTCACAGCTTCTGGAGGCAGGTTGTTCCACTGATTAATTGTTCTAACTGTCAGGAAATTTCTTCTTAGTTCTAGTTCTTTCTGAGGATGGTATTTTTCTGGGGGAAAATCTTATTAACCCTACAATCCTGAAATGGTCTTCTTGAGTGTCTTTGTATTTAACATGCATGTAGCCTTTAAATATAATTAATCTTCTCCTGATAATTAAAACTAACTCCAGAATAGAAGGGATCCAACGTAAACTTCAGAAGAAATACTGCAACAAGGAGAATGAATTAAATTCTCTTTTTAATGTCTGGAGCAATTCTTTTAAGCATCTTTCTCTTCTACATACACAAAGCATCCCAGCCGATGAAGTTCTTATCTGAAAAGATAGATTTTCAATGAAAGATTCATTTATTGTCCTGTATACTAGACTGCCCACTGGAAAGTTAGTGGATTCAATAGACACAGGTAGTGCTTTTCTTGCAAATATGTAAATGTCCAGAAATACACATTTTTATAGTTTACCGACTTCCAGTTAAAAGAATAATATTATAGCTTCTCATTTCCCCAAATACATGCAATGCTATTAAAAATCAACTCATTTGTTCAGCCAGATTTAATGTCCTTGACTGAACAAACACTTCATTGGCTTCAGCATCTAAAGTAGTAGCCATAAAAGTCTTGGCAAGGGGTCTCTCTCTCTCTCTCTTATGTCTTTGTGTGTATTGCACTTCGTAAACTCTTGTGGAATGAAATTTCTAAAATTAGAAACTGCAGGAGAACTCCATTTCATTAGGCAGAAAAGAGAGGCCACCACAGGCTGCAACTTAATGGCAGGTCTTTTTTAAATGTCAGAACTGTCAACTGAAGTTAATGGCCCTAGATAGAGCTTGGTGTGTAATATCACTGAGAAAAGGCAGTTCTTTGACATCCTGGAGTATACAGAATGCCACATCTTGGGAAGCTGAGCTAACTTGTGTCTAGGAAAATACTGTTAGTATCATGTTAGCAATGCTTAGAAAGTAATGGCTGATTTTGAAAAGGTAAACAAAGTTTGAGTTTGTTAGAATGTGGATGGTAGACCAACTGAAAATCCAGACTAAATTGATAAATTGCAAAAATCTGTAGGAAGTCACGTCCATGTTGCTGCCATGAAAAGCATATATACCAGTCCACAAAGTGACAGAAGCTGAGTTCAAGTTAAAGGTTTTATTGTCCTTGTGAACTTTTAATTTTTTTTTAAAAAGTAAGGGGTAAACCTCTATAGGCTACCCATGAAGCAACATTAGAATCTTTTAAATATTCGCATTTGGAGCAGGTTGGGTCTAGGTGAGTCCGGATCATGAAATTTGCAAAACATTAATTCTGTCTGAGTATAAAAAAGGGAAATTATTCAAAGAGAGACTGACCCTCTGGGTAAAATATAGGGATTTTAAAGTCTTTTTCTGGGAAATGCTGAATAGAAAATTGGCTGCATTTCAACAGCAGGAAAGAAATGTTAAAGTCCTGAATCACTGTGAAGCACAGAGACAGAGACATGGAGCAAGAAGGGAGAAATACTATTGCACCCATTAATCTTTAAATTCTGTGTTCTCTCATAATGAGGTTTTTTTTAAAATCCTTTCTCATTTCTTCTCTTAGTCTTATGCAATGTATTAATCTTGTATGGTGAGGTAGACTTCTTGTTCTCTCTCTACCTGGTTTGAGGCTTCACTTTCCACAAGCCAGTATTGGTGTTACCGGCTTGGGGTGATGGAAACTGTAGCAATAGCAATAGCACTTAGTGTCAGGCCTGCTCCAGTCTGCTCTCTCAGGAAAGTGAGACGTGTGATTCCATTTAGTTGAAGCAAAGGAACTTTTACTGAAAGAAGCTGGTTATTATTATTATTATTATTATTATTATTATTATTATTATTATTATTATTATTATTATTATTATTATTATTATTATTATTATTATTATTATATTTTTATACAGCCCTTCTCCCGAAGGACTCAGGGCGGTGTACAGGGCAATAAATACAAAAACAGGATACAAAAGTTAAAAGTGATTAAATAAATGCCCAAGGTTAAAACAATAATTAAGATGTATTAAAACCCCAACCCTAACCCATCAGACCAGGTCAGACTGCTCAAATAGATACGTTTTTAGATCGCGCCGGAAGGAGCGAAGGTCGGGGGCCGTCCGGAGCTCAACTGGCAAGCGGTCCCATAGGTCTGGCGCGCCCACAGAGAACGCTCTCCCCCTGGGGGCCACCAGTCGACATTCTTTGATCGGAGGCACCCTGACGAGGCCCTCTCTGTGGGGGCGCACAGAGGTTGCAGTAAAGTCAGGAGAAATCTGGTGTTTTCCATGCAAAATGCAAAGCTATTCTTTCCAACTCCCAATTCCTCTCCCTATGACCAGTGCTGGTATGATGTTTTGAGAAACTCTGAGGTGTGAAGCTGGTAACATTCCATTCTCAGGGCAAATGGTCTTGAAGATCCTGGTACAAGCCGGTTTGGTGTTCTGGTCTTCTTCTGTTGTGACTTCCCCTTCCCCATTTCTCACCATTAGATACATAGGTGTGGATTGCCCCAAATGCCTCCCCCCTGCCTTCCCCTTTGATGGCAGGAATCCAGCAAGGTGCCAGGCCGAAGATACAGATCCTGACACTTAGACTTATATACCACTTAATAGTGCTTTATGCCCCCCTCTAAGCAGTTTACAGAGTCAGCCTATTGCCCCCAACAATCTGGGTTCAGAAGGATGGAAGGCTGAATCAACCTTGAGCAGGTCAGGATCAAACTCCTTTGGCAGTGGAGATAATTAGCCTGCAATACTGCATTCTAACCACTGTGCTGCCATGGCTGTAGCCCCGAGTTACCCCTCCTTCTTCTGAGATACCACGATTTTAGGGTAGGTGGGTTCTAGAACCACCTTTGTACTTTTGTAATGTTCTAAAACAACTTTCTTTAATTTCATGTCAGGGCCAGCCCAATCATAAGGGGAAAAGGCTTTCTCCAGCCTAATTTCAGATTTTTGAGAAAAGTGGCAAGTGCTGGTTGTACTCAGGACCATCATTAAGTCAGGCACTAGAAAAGCTAGCAGTGGCACTGATCCAGCAAACATTATATTTGCAGAAACTAATCTAGCGTTTTCTCATTTGACAACTGAAAGCCTAGCTTAGTATCTTTGTGCATTGCTATCCCCACAACTAGATTCTTCACTGCCTCTGCAGGAAACCCTTGGAATTTCAAAGTTTCTGTATATGCATATGTGCACACACACACTCCCCCCTCCTCCCACTATACTTAGGTTGCAACCATGACTCTTTCAGAGATTCCACCAACAGATAAGTAGTTGATGCAGACAAGGCAATTGCTGGCTGGTCGAATCATCTCAGTCACAGAGTCTGTGCATGAGATAAGGCAGAAATAATTCCACAGGAAGAGGTGAGAGCCAGCATCCTGGAGCCCTGCAATAGAAACATTGACATTTATGAACTCAGGCATTCACAAACAAAAAAGCTTGCAACTTTGGCAAGGAGAGAAAGAAGAAAGAACAATTGAGGCTTCTCTGTGGCAATCCTATATCAGATATTGGAATCTTAAGGAATCTCATTAAATGAAAGACTCTCTCAATTCTCTGCATCCTTATGCTGGGCTTTTAATTCCACTTGGAATCAACACCCAGCCATCAAAGTAAAATGATAGTTCTTGTGCTTGACCTTTTAGTCCGTGTATTCTGTCACTATTTTATAATATAATCCCACGCTGGGGAATGTACTCGTGGCATGAATGGAGCTTAGCAATCGCCATTTCGAACTGGACACCATTTTCTCAGCAGAAGTTTTGTACCTTTGAGAAATTAAAATCATTTCCCCTTGAGTTTTAAAAGTCAGTGAGTGTTATGTTAGAGAAAAGCAGAGCAACTAGAAAGGCAAAGGAGAAAGGGGCAAAAAAGCACCAGCATTTATTTTACTATTAACTATCATGGTGACTCATCCTTATATTGTCAATATATAAAAATATAAAAACAGATGTCAGTCATCGAGGTCATGGGAAGACATGTCACTTCTCATCCAAGAAGCTTCTTCAGTTCAGTACTTTAGTCAGACCTGAAGAAACCTCTTGGATGAGAAGTGAAACAACTTCAAGAAAAAAGTCCAGTTGCCTTTTGGGATATATAAAAAAAGGTTTAGAGATTGCACTGAAGATGTGAGAATGAGCATTATAAGATATATATCTTAGTGAAATGCTAGGAAAAACTGGAGGGAAATCTAGGATTCTATTTTTCATACCTTTGCTTCCTCGTTGCTTTCCAATTCACTTTCCATGGCAACTGAGAAACTCTGAATCTATACCAGCAAAAGAGAATCTTTGCATTCACACCGCATTAAAATTTATAAGGCATGGGATATGCATCCATTCCAATCTAAACCCAAGGAAAAAGTATGGATCTTAACAGAGTGCCAAGAAATTCAAGAGCCAGTTTGGTCTAGTGGATGAGGCACAAGGGTAGAAAGTGGGAGACCATGAGTTCTAGTTCTGATTTAGGCCTGAAAGCTGACTGGGTGACTTTGAGCCAGTCATTCTACGCTCAGCCTAACCCACCTCACAGGGCTGTTGTGAAAAAATAGAAGGAGGAAGGAGTATCAGATATGTTCATTGTTTTGAGTTATTTATAAAAATAATAAAGGTGGGATAAAAAATTATCTCCTCCCCCCCAATTGTTTCCACTCTTCAATCACTAGAAAATGTTGGTCAGAAGTCCAGGAGAAATGAATCAAGTTAACTTGTCTTTAAAATCTATAGGAAACCCTATTGTCCTATTACAGTACACAAGAATGCGACACTTAAATGCAAAACCATATACCCTGGGACAAAAGGACCTGAACATTTTCGCTTGTAGTTCTTCCCCATATGGGAATTAGCCTGTGCTGAAAACAATATGGTAGATAAACTTGCTATTGTTTAAGCCTATCGGGCTCGTCTTAGTGAGCATAAGTAGCTTGAATCATTGTGGGCAACAGGATCTAGGTGCAGTTAGTAACACGCCTAACATTTATTCTATACTTTTATAATATTCTCCTTAACTGATGATAAAGGGTTGTGCATGGAGTGTCTTGTCCTTTACTGTATACAATCATTTTCCCATCAGTTTGAAGCCTCCCTGCCGTTCCACACTTCAATTTAAATCCCAAAGACATGAAATAGAAAGTTTTTTCCATGGAGCTTCTTAAATGGGGAAATGGAATTGTCCAGGAATGCTGCAGAATCATACACACACACACACACACACACACACACACACACAATAAAACCAACAACAGAACCTCCTATCCAATTATAGGTTTAAACAACCCCCCCAAAAAATGCACCCCCAAACATCCTCCTGTTTAAATATGATTGCTTTGAATATAGTTGGAAAGAGGAGGGAGATCCTTATGTTTTGTTTTTAGCCTTCCTGAATCTTAAAGTTGACTCCAGCGGGGAACTGAGCTTTAAAAATGTTTGCACTACATTAAACTAGGTCAAAGGAAAAATTATGCATCTTCTTGGACTTTCAGTAACAATAAAGAAATTGATTCATGGATGTGAACTGGCCACCACTCAAATACGCAAATATGTTAATAGAATCTGGGTTCCTCTTTTTTCCTGTGTAAACAACAGAAAAAATAAAATTAATATTAGATAAAAGATATGGTAGTATTTTTTTTCTGGAAAGATTTTTTATGATGTTTAAGAGTGACCAATTCTTAAATGCATTTCCAAACAAAAATCCAACAAAAACTTTACAGAAAGGATGGCTGGGACGTGCAATTTGCAACTCACCCATGTACAGACTTTTAATCAAGGACCATTCTGGGTGTATCTGTTTATGACTTTTGCAAAGTCTATTTCCATTTTTTAATATTATGAAGTCTAAGTAAGAATTTAAAAATAGCAATATCAACAGTAAGCTGTAGTCAACGTTATAAGCTTCACGCATACCCAACTGAAAAATAGTTAACTTTAAAGTCCTTGGCTAGCATTATTTCTGTACTACTGTACAGACCTACCTCAGCCTGAACCTCTAAGCAAGAACAATTCTTAACTTCATTCATTGGGCGGTCTGGCCCGTATTCCATCATGAAGCTTTAGACATGGGTGAGGAAATATCTCTCCATTGAACTTCACTTTCAGCCCCAGTGATTGGGCCACTGGGACAGCAAAGGCTGGTGGCACTGCCAAGACCAGTGGTGCTGGAGCAGGTGGCCTCAGTTTTCGGTCAGGCACTTTGTAGCACTGTTCCAGGGGTTGATGAGCTATAAGTTTCCCAAATCTCTCTCTGATGAAGTTGACCATTTGGTCAATTGCTGCAGCCTGGACCTCCTTTTTGGACTGTCCCAGATTGGGTTGCATCTCCAGGCAGTGTGGTTTGGGACTGGATCCTTGGGTGAGGATCATTCCCACTGGGGACTCCTCCAGTTTTCCAACACCTAGGGACCATTGGAGTTGATCCCTCATCAGCGAGGACTCCTTCCATCTTTTGGGGTCTCGACATCAATGTCTTCAGCCACATGCTGGGTTCAGCTTGGGCTCATTGGCTTTTCTTCTGGGTAGGTTGGAACTTGGTTTCTCTCTCAGATTGGGGCTTTCGCAACTGCCCTCCGGTCTACCACAGTGGCTTCTCCGCTTTCCATCTGTGCTTGTTGCTCACTGGAGACAGACATGGTCACACAATCCCTGCACTAGGATAACCCTCTGGGTGGACTGACAATGCAGTTCTGGCTTAATGCTGAATCCAGGCCTGCTTCAGCTTGAACCTCTAAGCAAGAATGATCCTTAACTCCATTCATTGGGAATGGTATAGTTTACTAGAGGTCAATTAAGGAATTAAGGAGAAACTTCCTGACAGTGAGGACAATTAACCAATGGAACAGCTTGCCTTCAGAAATCGTGGGCACTCCATCACTGGAGGTTTTAAAGAAGAGACTGGACAGTCACTTGTCTGAAATGGTACAAGTTCTCCTGCTTGAGCAGGGGGCTGGATTTGAAGACCTCCAATATCCCTTCCAAATCTGTCATTCTGTAATTTCTTATAATGCCCACTTAGTTGAAAACATAACTAAGGTCTGATTAAAAAGTATAGACCAACAATTCCAATATCTGGACAAAGGTTTGAAATATCAGGCAATAAGACATTATCACTAGTCAGTGTAGATTAAAATTTCCAGGTTCTAGAACACAGTACAAAGCATTGCATAAACAAATTGTTGGAAATATTGCTCTAGCTTCTGAATGTGCCCAAGCTAAGTCTTTTTTCTCAGTAGTATCTGGTCTTCATATTTGTTTTACTGGGGAGCATGTTCAGTTCTACAAAACTAATACATAAGTACAGGAATCTAGGAAGATCTCTAAAGGACTTTCTGATCTTGTTACCCAAGATCTTGCCCAAACTGTTTACTGATTTCGAAATCCTTTTGCAGTTCTGTTCTATTTCTCTCTACATATGACATATTATGATTTAGTGGCATATTAGGAAAGAATAGAATCGCACAATCACTTTCTATTCGAACAAAGACTACAATTATTTTATTATATAAGCCCTATAGCAGATTCCTTTAAGATTAAAATAAAGCTAACTTCTGTGGAAAATTCTCTTAACTCTCACAAAGTTACTCTTAATAAGTTATATTGAAAAAAATGCCCACTGCTTATCTTTGACACAGACCCCTTTTGCCACACTCCCCCCACCCCCAGTAACAAATTCCAAAGACTCTCATTCAGGAGGATTTTCTTGGCTAGAAATCTGAACCTCTCTCAGATTCAACTTCCTCCTGCTTAAATTTCTCTTTTACTCCAGCTCTCTCCAGAATTTAAATTGGAGGAGGTGCACCTATTACCATCCTCTGAGTGACAGATCTACTCATTAGGCAACCCACACCTACTTCCAAGCAAGCCACTAATCCCAAGGCCTTGCATGCAGCAAGTCAAACTTGGAGGCTGTTGCCCTTAAGTTTGCAACTTTACAAGCTGGAATGAAGCTTCCCCTTTCAATTTGTGATTATCTTTAACAAAATATATGTGATCTTCTAACTATTTCTCCCCATACCCATTGTTAGGTAGGAACTTGGGCATCATGTATTTGTCCTGTATACCTCACTGGCACATGATATAGCATCATCATTAGATGATGCTGTCATTATGGCACTGCACTATATCTTGCACATCTTGAATCTCCAGGGATCTATGCCTGAGTTAATTTTTGCAGACTTCAGCTCAGCATTCAATACCATCATTCCAGAAATTCTTCATTCTAAACTGATTCAGCTAGCTGTGACTGTCCATACTTGTAGACGGATTATTAGTTTTTCAACAGATAGGAAGTAACAGGTGAAGCTAGGGAAAATCACATAGCACAGGCACCCCTCAGGGCTGTGTGCTCTCTCCATTGCTCTTCTCTCTATGTACCAATGACTGCATCTCTAGGGATCCTCTGTTAAAATCTTAAAGTTTGCAGATGACACAATAGTCATTGGTCTCATGTGAGACAGTGATGAGTCTGCATATAGATGAGAGATTGAACAATTGGCCCTGTGGTGCAGCCAGAAAAATATGGAGCAGAACATACTTAAAACTGTAGAGATGAGAGTGGATTCTTCTATCACCTCTTACTATATTTGACAGCAAAGTATCAACAATAGAATCCTTCAGGATTTGGGTGATATAATTTCCCAGGATTGGAAATCAACACCTAACAGTAGAACCATCATTAAAAAGTCACAACAAAGAATGTTCTTCCTGCATCAATTGAAGAAGTTCAGACTGCCACAAGAATTGTTGATACAACTCTACAGAGGAATTATTGAGTCTGTCATTTGTACTTCTATAACTGTCTAGTTTGGTACAGCATCCACACAGGACAGGTACAGACTCCAAAAGATAGCTAGGACTGCAGAAAGAACAATTGAAACCAGTCTGCCTTGCACTGAAGACCTGTATATTGCACAAGTCAGAAGAAGGGCTGGGAAAATATTTAGGGACCCCTCACATCCTGGACATAAACTGTTTCAACTGCTCTTCTTGGGATGCTGCTATTGGGCATTGCATGCCAAAACAACTAGACATGCCATCACTCTGCTGAGCCTAATTATCACAGTACAGTCTTTATAAGTATATTTTCCTTATTCTATTCTATTCTATTCTATTCTATTCTATTCTATTCTATTCTATTCTATTCTATTCTATTCTATTCTATTCTATTCTATTCTATTCTATTCTATTCTATTCTATTCTATTCTATTCATTCTTTATGCTTAAACTATCCATACTCCTCTTACAATAACACACATCATATTACTGTTATTCTTGTCTACACCCATAATAAAGATTCAATTTGATCCAGTAGTACTACAATGCCAATAAGCTCAAAAGATGAAGTTGATCTATTAGACTCCAGCCAATAAATACAATTTCCCAGAAAAAATCTAGCAACTTATTTGGACTAAAATGTTTATTAGTATTTGATCTGCTGGATCAATTACTAATAATGCTTCATTTTCTAATTCTTCTGTTTAAATTGCTCTGGCTGCAGGGATGATTGAGAGAAAATATTATTAAGGTCAAGGGAATTTATTGCAAGGGACAAGAAAAGGCTGTGCATTTAGAAAAAAAAATCAAGCAAACATAAGAAGATGAAAATCACAAAAGTCATTAAAAGTTGAGAGGAGATTTAGGCTCTTTCCATTATTGTTACCAAAAAGTATCTAAATTGGTCATTGTGTCAACCTATTTAACCTAGTAACACATCTGACAACAATTTTAATTTGCCTAGGAAGTTGCCTTTCTTCACCTAATCTCGACCCTTTCAAGGAAATTGCTCAGATACATAACTGAATGGTGATGGATTAATGTCCAAATGCTTGCAGTTTGTTTGAATAACTTAGATACAACATCATTTCAAAGATATGCCTTGTAAAATGAAGAAAATGTCTCCCCTTGGTCATCATGAGCCAAGTGCTCGGCTCCAGATGATGAAGCGGGAGGAAAGCTGGATACGCTGATGCGCTATATTGAAATCCTGGAGAGACAGGAGGGGGGTTATGGTTGCCTCACTGGATTCTGAACACAGCAACTTTAACCCCAGATGCATCACTATCTCAGCCAGAAGGAATAACAAGCTGGGAATTAATGGTAGAACTTCAGTCACTGTCCTAAGAGATGGACTGTAGATTTACAAGTTTGAAGAAGAAGGGCATATGTGGGATTCATGAAATATTCAAAACTATACAAGCCCAAGAATAATTATTATTTCCCTTTAAAATCAGAATTAAGATTTTAGAAAACAGGAAGAATCTCATGGAAACTAGTGACAAATCTGCAAGATGTACTACTTAAAGCTGAAGAGCAGCTCAGCCCAAACAACTTCAAAATAATGATTCTACCTTTGGCTGAAGTATTTGTTAATTTACAGTTTATTCAGGAAATCCTCTCATTGCCAACTGATTTTAAACTTGAGATACTGATCCTTACAGATGAAGAGTAAGAGGCAATCCTTCACAAAGATCTGCCCCTATCATCCCTACATTTCTGGTGTTCACCACCACAGATTTTAAAACAAATGACTGAATTGAAACATCATGTAAGTAAAATAATGATTTATCCAGGATTTCCTTTGCAACTTTTAAATTTAAGAAGAGGCTTAGCGGATTTGGAGTGTGCTGTGTACCTCATCAAGGAACAAGAACGCCAAATATTTCTGTTCATATCCAGCAATCTGCCTTTTTTTTTTTGGAGATGCAAAGATTTAACAATCCTGTCCACCCCTAAGGAATTTTTGGAAATCTTGTGCTATCTGATGGGTAAGGAGCTTGCTTTTCACATTTTTTCCACCTTTCCTTCAACTGCCATTACTAGTATAAGAGTATAGAGATTTATTTTTCTATGAATTTTGTTCCAAGGAAGGTGGGCGGATAGGTGGGAGAGCAATGAACAAGCCACACCAGAGGTCTAAAATGGACACCCCACCCCACCCATGTTAGTAAAGTTGTCACAGGCGTTTTCTTTTTTATCACCTTTTTTGTGTTAGGTTTATTTTATCTATTATTTTTAATTTAGGTCCATGTTTGTTGCTTAAATGTTCATTTTTTGGAGGCACAGTATTTGCTACTTATTAAAACTATGAGAAGGGATGCAGTGGCTCAGTGGGTTAGGACGCTGAGCTTGTCGATCAGAAGGTTGGCAGTTTGGCGGGTCGAATCCCGGGTGCCACGTAACAGAGTGAGCGCCTGTTACTCGTCCCAGCTTCTGCCAACCTAGCAGTTCGAAAGCACGTAAAAATGCAAGTAGAAAAATAGGGACCACTACAGTGGGAAGATAACAGCATTTCATGCACCTTTGGCGTCTAGTCATGCCGGCCACATGACCACGGAGACGTCCTCGGACAAGCGCTGGCTCTTCGGCTTTTAAACGGAGATGAGCACTGGCCCCTAGAGTCAGAAACGACTAGCACACATGTGCGGGGGAACCTTTACCTTTACCTAAAACTATGAGATGTCTGCAATGTTCAGAAATCAATTAGATTTCCACCTAATCCAGGATCCTCAGCTAGATGGAACTGCCCCAAGCATGTATATTGGAATTTAACTTAATAAATATTTGGCATTTTCTATATCTAAAATGAAGAAATATATTTTATTTTTCCATGCTCATCAAAAGCGATTTAGATTAGGTTTATTATTTTTTATTTCTCCTGCTTTGATGGATCGAGCTGTGGATTACTCAACTGAGTCAGAAATGATCATTTTGGATCAATTCTGCAAAGGCAGAGGAGCGTTCTACAAAAAGCCTTAAACTTTGGCGGTGAGTTGAATTTATGGATCCACTATTCTCATTGCTTCAGGAGAAAAGAGACCTGGAGATTTTAATCTTATGCAGCTGGAAAAGCTGTTAAAGAATCATTTTTGCTTTATGCTAGAAATCTCACAGTTGAATTATACCACATACTTTTAGCAAGTTAAATTAAATTGGAGCTACCACCTTAATAGTCTTTGAAATGTATGATTCAAAACTATTGGGAATCAGGAAAGCAATCTGCAGCTTATTGACTCAATGGTTCAAACAAACAAAAAAGGAAATCCAAGGAAATATCTAGAGTAAGGCTAGCAATGGTTAGAATTAATATTTATATTAATTATGAAATCTTATATTTTTATACACTGTTATAAAAATTCAAAATGTTTTGTAACTGAACAACAAATCATTAATTTGGAAGAAAATACTAAAATTAACTGTATCTGTCAATAAGATTAAAAAAAACCCAGACATAAGCTTTGTTATTAAAATAAATTACAGAGAAAATTCACATTGTGAAATTGTGGAAAGGTTGATGGGTTTCTACCAGAATATTATGGAGCCTTTATAGACTTATTGGTTTACAACAGGCATGTCAGGCTGCCGGCAATGGGGAAAAAGTCCCAATATGTCACGTAATGGCATGTGACGTCGTGAGTTTGACATGTCTGGTTTACAAGAAATTATCTAATTTTCTATAGTCCCTCCATCGTGCTATGAAGCCTTTTTTTTTAACAGAAATATTAAAGCCTGAGAAAGATACTACTAGATGTGCAAATTACAGACTTGTATCTTTGTTTACCATGGATACCAAACTATTAACTGCAGCATCATCCAGGAGGTTACAGAATGTAATACCATCCATAACTTACCTCAGCTTGGTTAAAAAAAAAAAAAAGACATGCATCTGAAAATAATTAATACTGCAGCTGACATTTTGAACATCATTCCAGATAAATTAGAGCCAGCTGATATAATCTCATTAGACCTTGAAAGAGCTTTTGATGATTCAGACTGAATTTGTGACGTAGGAAATATGGGGTTTCGCCATCTTTTGTTTATTGGATTACAAGTTGTTATTTTTACCCTATGGACAATGTCATTAAGAATCCATTCTCAATCCATTAAGTCATATTCTAGCAGTTTTCAGGGATGTTGCCTGTCTCCTTTAATTTTTAATCTGTTTTTTGACTTTTTAGCCTCTCACACTGGATAATTCCAAGTTATTAATGGGTGTGGTAGCAGCTAATACTGAACATAAATTGTTTTTATGTGCGAATAATATTATGGCTATTTTGAATAATAATTATTTAATATGAATTATTTAGTATCATTACCAAAGTTTGTTGAAGTTGGGCGACAATATAGGTTGGTTGGAATTTAATTCAGTTTCAATTGGAAAAAGTCTAATTTGCTACCTTTGCAATCTATCATATGTGATGACTACTACAAGAAATGGAGATTTACCAGCTCTATAAAATACTTGGGTTTATATGTTCTTAAAATATATCACAACATGTTGAATAAATATTTCTAAATCTATAATTAAGATTTTGGTTGCTATACCTCAATGATTAAAACTTCCACTGAATCTTGGGCATGTTAAATGCAGTTAAAATACATTGAGACTAAGGTATAGTTTAAAAGGAATTTCAAAATAATCCCTATTATTTACCTTACACAGACAAATTACAAGCAGCCCTCAATGAATGACCACAGCATTTCAGTTGCCAGGTGCTGCAGTTGCTAAGCAGAAAATCATGTGACTACAATAAACTTGCGATGTCACTTCCCATTTGGTCATTAAGTGAATCGCTGTGGACATTAAGTGAAACATAACATGATTATAACTTATGATTTATTTTAACTCCATTGACTTTATTGCAAGCTGGTTGGAAAGTATGCAAATGGTGATCGCTTGACTGTAGCTACTAATGCTACTAAGGCTTTCCCAAAGGCAAATTGAGGTGGAGGGGCTCTTATATATTGGGGATGTGGGAGGAGGATTCTTCCAGAGTACAGGGCAACCACAGAAAAGACATTCTTCCCAGTTCTCATAAAACGACAAAATTTTAAAGAAGGAAGCTGGAGTCTGCCTCCCTGTGGTGAAAGCATGTGGGGAGGAAGATGGTCTTGGTAGAAGGTGCTCCCTTAAGGAACCTGGTCCTATGCCATGTCTGTCTTTTAAAGTGATAATCAGCTCTTCAATCACACCTGGAGGCCTATTGGAAATGGCTACAACTTGTCAAAGAGCAGTGTTAAATATGCATAGTGAGATGTACCCATAATTCCCCCACACTGCTCATTCTGGACTGATTGAAGCTTCCAGATGATCTCCAAGAGCAGCCCCATGTAGAGCATGTTGCAGTAGTCTAATTGGAAGGTGACTAAGATGTGAGTGACTAGGAGCAAATTTTATTATGTTATTTAGGGTGCCAGTGTATAGCCCTTTCTGAAACTTTCACAAGTTTTAGGGTCCAAGTATAATAAAATAGAAATCTTTGTTTCCAGCCTTTCATCTATTAAGCAGCTAAGAATCAAATGAGAAATTGATGGTGTAGAATAATCCAAATGTAGAGATGGGAATAGATAGGGAAAAGATGTTCTACTGAATTGTCTGGGATATATTCCTTAACTCAGTTGATTTTTTTCTTGTGGTTGAGAGATTATATTAACATGATTATCTGTAACATTTGCTGGTCACATATACTATTAAAACATGTATTGACAAAATAATAGGGCTCATTTTAGCAGCTCGGACCTAGAACTTTTAAGAAATGCAGCACTTGAAATGAAATGAACAATTCAATTTTATATTGAATTAAAACAGCACGAAAGTTTGCATTAATCACATACCTGAAATGCAGAACAAAAAATTGGAATATCAAATCAACAGATTCAGATTTTTAAGAAATGTAAAACATACTTATGATTTAAAAATGAAATTAATTCATCAGAAAATATTACTTTGTGTTTATTGGACCTTTCAAAGAATGTTTTAAAAAGTTGGACACAAGATTTTTGTGTTGGCATTGTAAGAAATTTGAGGGCTCTAACTCATATGATTTGGTCTTATTCAGCCAGAGCTTTGTTTTGGTTTTGGATCATAATAAATCTTAATAAAGTTTAGGAAAAAATATAATAAAGACATAAATGTGAAGTTGAATGTGTGTTCTAAAAATATGGAATTTATCATTTTATGAAGATTATGGCTTTACTGAACCTGGAATTCAGCAAAAAGTTACTAATCCTTTTGATATTAAGGAAAGGATTCAGGTATAAGCTCATATTTGAATTTGTTATGAGTCTGTTATTTATTTTGGAAAAGTCTGTTATTCATGTATTTCTTTTGTATTTTTTCATTTTGTAATATTTCCATTCTTTCCTGTAAAACATGTTAAGAAATAAATATCAATAGTTTCTTTTATCACCTTTTAACACGTTTTTTATTTTAAAAATGAAAAAATGAAAAAAAATATTGCTTGATTTAATGACAAGTGATGGACTGAATTAATTCCATGTTGACACTAACTGGATTTTTCCATTCTTTTTGTCCCCTGTTGTTTTCTGTTCAATAACTATAATGTATGAAAGTTTATTTTTTAACTGTATACTTACCACTGCATTTGTTGTTGTTGTTTGTATATCATTATTTTAAAAACAGTATTAAAAATAGCAATGTAGCTTGAGAAAAGGATATCTACTAGTCTGGTGGCTTGCTGTAGTGGGGCAGTGGGGAATGTGCTGACACTGTAAACCACTTAGAGAGTAAAGCACTATGAAACAGTATATGCATCAAAATGCTATTGCTAGTGCTATTAATTGGGTAACCATTATTTCCTATTGCTGAGTCAGGGGTTGATGTATAGGGATCTTCTAAAACTACCCCATTATACCACCAGACTGGAGTACTCTGCCAGCCAACCAGACAGGGCTACTCATCTTCTTCTAGGGCGTAAGGGGTGCCAGCTTGCTGCAACAGGTTTCTGGTTTCTTGAGGTTGTGCAAACCATGAGCCAGTTAAATCTATAAATTAGGGGGGGGGGAGGTAAAGGAGTCCCTGTGGATTTTACTCCACTAGTCGTTGCTGACTGTACGGGATAGTGTTTATCTCTTTTTCCAGTGGCCATTGAGCCACTGCAATCCAAAGACATTTCTGCAGTCAGGTAGCCAGCATAATGTCATGGAGTGCTGTTATTGTCCCACCAAAGTGGTACCTATTTATCTACTCACATATGCATGCTTTCAAACTGCTAGGTTGGCAGGAGCCGAGGCGAGGATGGGAACTCATCCTGTTGCATGGAGCTCAAGTTTCAAGCCTGGTTTGTCAACTTACCAGACAACAATCCCAGTGACTTAACCACTGAGCCACCACGCTGCAAAAATTAGGAAGGGGATAGTCAATAAGATAGCATACTAAAGCTCTGCATAGTTCTTAAGGCTGAATGGGGCATAAGGAGGACAAAGAAAAAGGAAATCTGTAGTTTATGTCTACAGCTCACTAATAGTAATTCCTTATTGGAAGTTGGACTTCCAAGATCCAGGTAAATTTCAATGAAATTTGTCCATTTCTCTAATGCAAATGGTGTTTGGCCAATACCCCATGAACCTTATAAGGAGGAAGGATCTGTAACAGCCTCTTTCAGAATGCCCAGTCCAGGATGGCATTTTGTCAAGGTGTTGCCTGACATATCCCAAAGTTGTACCATAAAGACTAAACCAGCACTTTGACTTGGACCTAGAAGCAAGCAAGGCAATGGCTTCAGAATAGGTGTTCTTCTTACCTGCTATAGTTGACCGGTTATGAAACCAGGCACCAGATTTTGACCCAACAGTGGTTTCTGGATCATCTCCAAAAGCAGCCCCATGTACAACATATTGCTATAGACCAGACTGTGTGGGGATCAGGATTCAGTTCATTAGCATTAGAGCATCTTGGTCCAAGTAGGGTAATAACTAATTCTCTGACCAAAGCTGGCAAAGATTCCCTTGCCTGTAACTTCTAGCTGATGTTTTACCGAGAGCCATAATTTCAGGCAAACTTCCAAGTCAGGAACCAACAGTTTCAGAGGAAGGGTGATGGTTTGATCTCATCCAGATGATTACCAGAGCAGATGTTATGTAAGATTGCCACAATGTCTTATGATAACAAGCAACTGTATTTTGGTAGAATTTGAATCTGAACTTGTTGTGCCTCATCCAGATCGTCAAAGTCTAAACTGAGGCCAAGATACCTGACAGTCTTACCTTCTGGGTCTGGGTCAGGGGCAAATGGTTAGAAGGGATCTGTCTGTTCCTCTTCTCCTGAAATGGCTGTCCAATATACCTTGCTATACCTTCCCCTAACCATCATAATCCCAGTGTAGAATCCAATTACACCATCCTTGGGGATCAATCCTAGTTACAAGCTCATATATTTCCCTGCATACTTCAGTTCACCATTCATTAGACCAGTATTAGCTGCCACACGCAGGGAGAACCTTTCTGTATGGCTCAGCCAAGTGACATTAATTCACAGTATTTGATTACTTACCTGGTCTTTTCTAACTAAGCTCTGAATTAGCTGCACCCTCCTGCAGAGAATTTGGTGCTGATGCCACCAAACTTATCTCTGACTTCTGACCCTCCTCACATTCCAAGATCAAGACTCTTTCCTGAGCAGCTCAAAGTTGGTAGATCTCAATTATTTTTTTCAGAGTTGTAACATGCAAATCCTTCCAATCACCATCTTTCTTTGGTTACCAATCTGAAGAATGGTACCCTTTAAACCTTGGCAACTTTAAGACTTGTGGACTTCAACTCCCAGAATTCCTCAGCCAGCTTTGCTGGGAGTTGGTCCACAAG